>NC_142675.1:2662500-2730000 GCF_964200805.1 Pocillopora damicornis | reverse complement strand
TAGGGACATTTGTCAAGCGCTCTTTAATTTAACTGACTATAATGTTTCGTTTATTCATTTTGACAGATAAAAAATATGTTAATGACAGCTTTCCTTCAAATAACTTTTTCAGGTATAAATCCCATGTTTGCTTAAAATGTCTTGAAGCATGAAACAGATAATTTGCTTTAATTCTAACCAACGTCCAGTTAAGGCGATACTCGATACTCGACTGTACGTACAGATGGCTTCGATTGTGTTCTATCCTGGTTATTGAGAGCTTCATATGACTTAAAATTTTCCGTTTTAGAATTTTGGAATCGGAAAATATCAAAGCCACAGTAGTTTTAACGCTCAGTTTTCATGGCTGAAAACGTGAGCGACATTCTCAACGAGTCTCTCTCTGGAACCTCTGCGAATGTTAAAGATTTGTCACGTAGTCGTCTGTATTCATATGATTGCACGTATAGATGGTTGCACAATACATTGTACCACATAACACTTTTTGTCTAGTATAATGGCACAAGATTCAGATTCAGTTTTTTATACGCTGAATTATTAGGGTTCTGCTTTTTTCAATACTACCTGAATTCAACACTCTCTATTTGCAATAGTGGACAAGTTTTTTAACTTTACCAGCTGATTATTCAGAGAGAAAAATGAAGGAAAGTCATTTTTTTTGTTTATCGGTAAAGTCGCGACTGGATCTAATCGCTTCGGAGTAGCTGACAGATGGAGCAAAATTCTCGACCAATCACTTTACAGTGTAAAGAGAAACTAATACCACCCCGGACTGTCTTTGACACCGCTCATTTGCAAACTACTCTTTACCTCTGGACGAAATAAATTTATAGTCCTGTCATTGGCCGATTCGTTGTTTTTCATTCCTTCGTTACTTTCTGAGCCTAACAGGCTAAAGTCTTTAATATTCTAAACACAATATTGCATTTTACACACTTAATTTACATCTATTGATGTCACAAAAAAGCCGGCCCTCATTTTTAATTTACATCTGCCGTCAGCATAAACAATAGTCAAACTCCTGTATTCTTTTTGTTTAGCGCTTGATGCAGAATGATTGTTTGATAAATGTGTTATCTGTATTTCTTTCGGTTGAAATATGTAAAAATATTACATGGCCATTGCTAGACTTTTTCGGAGCTATGTGCAGCTGTTCATGAACTGAAATGCATCCGGGACTTGCAGTTATCGCAGTTTAGTAAGTTTGCTGAAGATTTTAAATACCTCCGAGATCCGCCACAAACGATTGCATAATTTATTCGTAATAATTATTTGGGTCTCCCCTCATCAACCATAAAATATTTGGTCTCTGAAGTGTATTTAGTGTTTTCAGGCGAACTTAATAATAAAGAAGTATATGTCAAGCGCTCTTTCATTTAACTGACTATGTTTTGTTTAATCAGTTTGATAGATGAAAAATATGTTAATGACAGCCTTCCTTCAAATAACTTTTTCCAGCTATAAATCCCATGTTTAGTTAAAATGTCTTGAAGTATTAAACAGATAATTTGTATTAATTCTAACGAACGCTGAATTAAAGCGATACTCGATGCTTTTTTCAAAAATTCAAATGCCGGAGTTGAAGATCTAGACATCTTGACAGTACGTACAGATGGCTTCGATTGTGTTATATGCTTGTGATTGACAGCTACATATGACTTCAAATTTTCCGTTTTAGAATCGGAAAATATGAGAGCCACAGTAGTTTTAACGCTCAGCTCTCATGGCTGAAAACGTTAGCGACATTCTCAACCGGTCTCTCTATGGAACCTCTGCGAATGTTAAAGATTTTCGTCCACCACTTGTCGCTAATTGTGTCTTCAACAGCTTTTTGTCCTATACAACCATCATTTTGAACATCGTTACCATCCATGCGATAAGGAAAACCGCGTCGTTGCCAAAACCTTTGAGAACATTATTACTGAGCCTGGCTGCCTCCGATGTTGGGGTTGGTTTGTTGGTCCAACCGCTCTACATTTCTTCTTTGGTCAGCTGTTTAAAACGAAAACGTATCGACTGCATTTCCGACGAAGGATTTTTGGCCGTTGCTATTTTATTTTGTACATCCTCGGTCTTTAATGTTGTAACCATAAGTGTGGACAGGTTCTTAGCTGTTCATCTTCATCTCAGATATCAAGAGCTTGTGACTCACAAGCGCGTCATTGCAACGGTGATATCAATATGGCTGTTAAGCGCAATTATTTCTTCTAGTGTCTTTTGGAATCCATTGGGTGTCAGCTTAAAAGTCATTAAGTTCGTGATTATGACTGTTTGTCTCATTGTAGTAGTAACTGTCTACTGGAGGATTTATGTAGTCTTAAAGCGACACAAAAACCAGATTCGAGGCCTTCAAATCCAAGAAGTACAAATGGGAGTTCAAAATGGCGACATATCAAACTTTTTGAAGCTTAGAAAGTCAGCTCTTGGAACATTTTATGTATGTATTTTGTTCTTGATATGTTATTTGCCTTCCTATATTTTCTCTTTTTTTCCCGTGGCCCTTCCTTTAAGTCCAATCTCTTTAAACAAAGCTCAGCTCTATACAATGACTTTGTTTTTCCTCAACTCGTCTTTGAACCCTGTTATATACTGCTGGAAGATGAGACCCATTCGTCGCACTCTCATGGACATAATGCGAGGCATCGTCAATCGGTTCAGAGAATAGCATTTGTTATGAGGAATTGTTGTTGTAAATATAAGCTTCTAGAAACGTCCAGACTGCTTAGTCATGCTGACATGCGTACCTAGGGCTTCCTAAAATATTTCATCAAGTCACGCAATTATTACGTAAAACTATTAAAATAGTTCGTTTGTAAGCTTCTGGAATGTTCAATACCACTTGTTGAATGTATGTAAGGACCCGGTTATGTAGTAGAAGTTGTTGTTGTTGTCAGGAGTAACAGACTGTTTAGAAAGCTATACCGTGAGAGAGAACTACAATGGAAGATTGTTAATTTCAAGAAACGCTGGAGGAAACTGAGTTCTACTCAGTGGCGAGCTAAGATATAGACTGTAGAGGGCTTAAGTAAGTTTATGGAGCATAAGTACTGTACTGTCTTTAAGACTCGCTCCTCATTAAGAATATCACTTGTTGTGTAATAAAGTAGTTGAGTTTGTAGGATTGTAGTTTTTTTCTATCGATTAGATTAAATCATAACACATTGGTTGGGCTCGTTTCTGATGCCAATTCACAATCCATGGGATAAGAGCCTCGGCCATCGTTAAATTAAACTTGATCTGTCGAAAGTGCTTAAGGAAACCTGAGGGAGGATAAACTTTTAAAGTTAGAAAAAATATACATTGAGGTACTATAGAGTCAAGCATAGGAAAGAATCAGTTGCTAGTTTCAAGCGCATTTTGTACGAGAAATTTATAAATGACCAGAAAGCTTTCTCCCTATTTGAAATATTATTTCAAGGTTATGTCATCAGTTAATATATGTATATAGCATGTGAATTAAATAAAAGACCGATTTTTAGATCGCTTTATAGTGTAACAAGGACATGAGTTAAGTATAACCCTCTTTGAATAAAGCCTTTACTTACTTGCGATCACATAGACTTCCAGAATTCAGTTGTGCAGTTTTTCCTTGTCAACAATAACCCGGGCACTTACTAACTTAGGCAAAGACAGAAGGCTATACATTTTTATGCTAATTACACAAAGTAGAAGGAGCTCTACGCCTTTCACTCGGACGGTTAGTCCGTTTTGAAAAATTTCGCCTCAATTTTCACTTTTTTAATTGTACCCTGCACCAATCACCGCTGTTTTCGGCTATCCTGGTTTTTTTTGTTATCTTTGAACTTTCATCAGTGTTTGTCTACCGCAGCAAACAAATACTTATTCCAAAGAGAAGATTCCCTTTGGAGCTGAAGAGACCTCAAATTACATGACGTAGCTTCTTCATAACTTCAGTCGGTGGAAGACCACTTGGCTATGTACAAAGAATGACGTTAGACTCCAACCTCGCTCCCAGGAGAAGGCTGGCCAGAGTCAGACCACAAACATCCGGATTGCGAATCACGTGGTCAGATCCACTTTAGTGCTCTCTGCCAATCTAAGAAAAATTAGTGATGCATAAAGTTAACGCTCTTATGGAAATTCTCACTAAAGTCAGTTGTCACTAACCGATCGACAAGGAATGCCCAGATTCCCGTGATCTCCCTGTACAGATCCACCACAGGGAAAAGAAAAATGTATTTTAACCTTTTGAGAGATCATTTAATTTCTTATTTCATATTAATTTTTTATTTAAAGTTGAAATAAGAAATAAATGATAAATTAAATTTTTGGAGAACTCGGAAAAAATCCGAGCCCCAGATGGGATTTGAACCCACGACCCTCCGTGATCTAGTCGGATGCTCTAACCACTGAGCTACTGGAGACTCTATGGTGAGCAAGGGTCAATTTTATGGGTCTTGACTGGAACCGCATCACGCGGTTACACAGCCAAGTAATTAGTGCGAACTCACTAACAGCATCACGCTGTCACATTAAAGCATAACAAGATACGAACTCACTACCAGCATCGCGCTGTCACATTAAGGCATATCAAGATGCAGCCAACCAACCTCCAAAGTGAGTAAATTAAAGTTGAAATAAGAAATTTAATTTGTATACATATATATATAGGTAATTTAGTGTTAACAACTGAGTTGAAAACATACATTGGCCACCGTAAAGAGTGTAAAGGCTGACGTTTCGAACGTTAGCTCATCGTCAGAGTGACTGGAGGAGTTGTGGGTTGTGTGTGGGTTTATATGCAGACAATGGAGCTACGCTATTAGTGGAAATATGGTGACGAGAAAACAAGAATAAATTAGTTGAATGAAAAGCGCTCGTTGATACCGTGGGGATTAAGAGTGCCGATTTGGAAGAAACATTTTTGTTCTTGTGTTTTGGGGCTTTCCAAGCTGCCTAAATGTAGGGAAAGGCCGGAAACTGCCATATGCTTTATAGAATAAGTAGGGAGATTAACGTGTCTAGCGACTGGTTTGGCTGCGTCCTAGTCATTTCTTTCAACTTCGTGAAGGTGTTCTCAGAATCGGTCACGTAGTCGTCTGTATTCATATGATTGCACGTATAGATGGTTGCAAAATACATTGCACCACATAACACTTTTCGTCTAGTATAATGGCAAAAGATTCAGATTCAACTTTCTTATACACTGAATTATTAGGGTTCTGCTTTTTGCAATACTACCTGAATTCAACACTCTCTATTTGCAATACTGGACAAATTTTTTAACTTTACCAGCTGATCATTCAGAGAGAAAAATAAAGGAAGGTCATTTTTTTGTTTATCGGTAAAGTCGCGACTGGATCTAATCGCTTCGGAGTAGCTGACAGATGGAGCAAAATTCTCGACCAATCACTTTACAGAAATTAATACAATCCCTGACTGTCTTTGACACCGCTCATTTGCAAACTTCTCTTTACCTCTGGACGAAATAAATTTATAGTCCTGTCATTGGCCGATTCGTTGTTTTTCATTCCTTCGTTACTTTCTGAGCCTAACAGGCTAAAGTCTTTAATATTCTAAACACAATATTGCATTTTTCACACTTAATTTACATCTATTGATGTCACAAAAAAGCCGGCCCTCATTTTTAATTTACATCTGCCGTCAGCATAAACAATAGTCAAACTCCTGTATTCTTTTTGTTTAGCGCTTGATGCAGAATGATTGTTTGATAAATGTGTTATCTGTATTTCTTTCGGTTGAAATATGTAAAAATATTACATGGCCATTGCTAGAGTTTTTCTGAGCTATGTGCAGCTTTTCATGAACTGAAATGGATCCGGGACTTGTGAGGAGGTAGTCAAAGTGAGAGCCGAACGCGGTTTGCGTCTGTAAAGGGGGGAGGGCTATCTGTAATAATCTACCACCGGAAAATATTCCTAAGCTACTCCAAAACGATTAAAAAATAAACCGGTATTATCGCAGTTTAGTAAGTTTGCCGAAGATTCTAAATACCTCCGAGATCCGCCACAAATGAGTGCATAATTTATTCGCAATAATTATTTGGGTCTCTCTCCCTGCCCCTCAACAACCATAAAATATTTGGTCTCTGAAGTGTATTTAGTGCTTTCAGGCGAACTTAATAATAAAGAAGTATATGTCAAGCGCTCTTTAATTTAACTGACTATGTTTTGTTTAATCAGTTTGATAGATGAAAAATATGTTAATGACAGCCTTCCTTCAAATAACTTTTTTCAGGTATAAATCCCATGTTTAGTTAAAATGTGTTGAAGTATTAAACAGATAGTTTGTATTAATTCTAACGAACGCTGAATTAAAGCGATACTCGATGCTTTTTTCAAAAATTCAAATGCCGGAGTTGAAGACATCTTGACTGTACGTACAGATGGCTTCGATTGTGTTATATGCTTGTGATTGACAGCTACATATGACTTCAAATTTTCCGTTTTAGAATTGTAAATTATCAGAGCCACCGTAGTTTTAACACTCAGCTCTCATGACGGAGAACGTTTGCGACCTTCTCAACGAATCTTCTTTCGGAACCTCTACGGATGTTGAAGATTTTCGTTCGGCACTCGTCGCTTATTGTGTCTTCAACAGCTGTTTGTGTTATACAACCTTCATTTTGAACATCGTCACCATCCATGCGATAAGGAAAACTACGTTGTTGCCAAAACCTTTGAGAACATTATTACTGAGCCTGGCTGCCTCCGATGTCGGCGTTGGTTTGTTGGCACAGCCGCTCCATATTTTTATTCTAGTCAGGTGGTTAAATCGAAAACGTATCGACTGCATTTCTTATAAGAGATTGATGGCCATTATGAAATTCTTTTGTGTATCTTCGCTCTTTAATGTTGTAACCATAAGTGTGGACAGGTTCTTAGCTGTTCATCTTCATCTCAGATATCAAGAGCTTGTAACTCACAAGCGCGTCATAGCAGCGGTGATATCAATATGGCTGTTAAGCGCAATTATTTCTTCTAGTGTCTTTTGGGATCCATTGCTTTTCATCTCACAAGTCATTGGGCTCGTGATTAAGACTGTTTGCCTTATTGTGGTAGTAATTGTCTACTGGAGGATTTATATAGTCTTAAAGCGACACATAATCCAGATTGAAGGCCTTCAAATCCAAGAGGTACAACAGGGAGTTCAAAATGGCGACTTATCTAACTTTTTGAAGCTTCGTAAGTCGGCTCTTGGGACATTTTTTGTATGCATTGTGTTCTTAATTTGTTATTTGCCCTGTTATATTCTCTCCTTTTTACTCCTAACTCACCTTTTAAGTCCAACCTCTTTTTACGAAGCTCGGCTTTATGTAATGACTTTGTTTTTCCTTAACTCGTCTTTGGACCCTGTTATATACTGCTGGAAGATGGGACCCATTCGTCGCACTCTCATGGACATAATGCGAGGCATCATCAATCGGTTCAGAGAATAACAGTTCGTTTCTGATACCGATTCACAATGCATAAGTTAAAAGCCTCGGCCGTGGTAATGTTAAACTTGATTTGTAAAAAGTACCTAAGGAAAACTAATGGATGACGAACTTTAACGGTTAGGAAAATTACGCAATGGAGTTTTATAGAGTCAAGCGTAAGAAAGTATCAGTTGCTAGTTTCAAGCGCATTTTGTATGAGAAATTTATAAATAACTAGAAAGCTTCCTCGCTACTTGAATCATTTTAAGGTTGTCATCAATTAATGTATGTATTTGTACTTGTCGATATGATAATAAATTTATGAACTTGTTAAGTGTATAGCTTGTGAATTAAATACAAAACCGATTTTTAGCTCGCTTTATAGTGTAATAAGTGCCACGAGTTCATCGGTGTTTTTACTACAGTTAAATATAACCCACTTTGAATAAAGCCTTTGCTTACTTACGATCACGCATAGGCTTCTATAATTTAGTTGTGCGGTTTTTGATATAGAGAATAATACTAAGTTGACTTGACTTGATGGTTGTCCATTCGACTAAAAGTCTCAACCTTGTCAACAATAACCCGGGCACTTATTTAGTTAGGCAAAGACAGAAGGCTATACAGTTTATGCTAATTACACAAAGTAGAAGGAGCTCTACGCCTTTCACTCGGACGGTTAGTCCGTTTTAAAAAATTTAGACTCAATTTTCACTTTTTTAATTGTACCCTGCACCAATCACCGCTGTTTTCGGCTATCCTGGTTTTTTTTGTTGTTATCTTTGAACTTTCATCAGTGTTTGTCTACCACAGCAAACAAATACTTATTCCGAAGGGAAGATTCCCTTTAGAGACCTCAAATTACATGACGTAGCTTCTTAATAACTTCAGTCGGTGAAAGAAAGGCTATGTTCTAACAGTGACGTTGGACTCCAACCTCGCTCCCAGGGGGAGGCTGGCCAGAGTCAGACCACAGACATCCGGATTGCGAATCACGCGCTCAGATCTACTTTAGTTCTCTCTGCCATTCTAAGAAAAATTAGTGATGCATAAAGTTAACGCTCTTATGGAAATTCTCACTAAAGTCAGTTGCCACTAACCGATCGACAAGGAATGCCCAGATTCCCGAGATCTCCCTGTACAGATCCACCACAGGGAAAAGAAAAATGTATTTTAACCTTTTGAGAGATCATTTAATTTCTTATTTCATATTAACTTTTTATTTAATTTGTTTGTATGTATATATATATATATATATATATATATATATATATATATATATATATAGGTAATTTAGTGTTAACAACTGAGTTGAAAACATACATTGGCCACCGTAAAGAGTGTAAAGGCTGACGTTTCGAACGTTAGCTCATCGTCAGAGCGATTGGAGGAGTTGTGGGTTGTATGTGGGTTTATATGCAGACAATGGAGCTACGCTATTGGTGGAAATGTGGTGACGAGAAAACAAGAATAAATTAGTTGAATGAAAAGCGCTCGTTGATACCGTGGGGATTAAGAGTGCCGATTTGGAAGAAACATTTTTGTTCTTGTGTTTTGCGGCTTTCCGAGCTGCCTAAATGTAGGGAAAGGCCGGATACTGCCATATGCTTTATAGAATAAGTAGGGAGATTAACGTGTCTAGCGACTGGTTTGGCTGCGTCCTAGTCATTTCTTTCTACTTCGCGAAGGTGTTCTCAGAATTGGTCACGTAGTAGTCTGTATTCATATGATTGCACATATAGATGGTTGCACAATACATTGCACCACATAACACTTTTCGTCCAGTATAATGGCAAAAGATTCAGATTCAGCTTTCTTATACGTTGAATTATTAGGGTTCTGCTTTTTTCAATTCTACCTGAATTCAACACTCTCTATTTTCAATAGTGGACAAATTTTTTTAACTTTACCAGCTGATTATTTAGAGAGAAAAATGACAGAAAGTCATTTTGTTTGTTTATCGGTAAAGTCGCGACTGGATCTAATTGCTTCGGAGTAGCTGACAGATAGAGCAAAATTTTCGACCAATCGCTTTACAGTGTAAAGAGAAACTAATACAATTCCTAACTGTCTTTGACACCGCTCACTTGCAAACTACTCTTTATCCATGGACTAAATAAATTTATAGTCCTGTTATTGGCCGATTCGTTGTTTTTCATTCCTTCGTTACTTTCTGAGCCTAACTGGCTAAAGTCTTTTTCATATTCTAAACACAGTATTGCATTTTTCACACTTAATTTACATCTATTTATGTCACAAAAAAGCCAGCCCTCGTTTTTAATTTACATCTGCCGTCAGCATAAACAATAGTCAAACTTCCTGTTTTCTTTTTGTTTAAGCGCTTGATGCAGAATGATTATTTGATAAAATGTGTTATCTGTATTTCTTTCGGTTGAAATATGTAAAAATATTACATGGCCATTGCTAGAGTTTTTCTGAGCTATGTGCAGCTTTTCATGAACTAAAGTGGATCCGGGACTTGTGAGAAGGTGGTCAAAGGGAGAGCCAAATGCGGTTTGCGTCTATAAAGGGGGGGAGGGCTATCGGTAATAATCCACCACCGGAAAATATTCCCATGCTACTCCAAAACGACTAAAAAATAAATCGGTATTATCTCAGTTTAGTGAGTTTACCGAACATTCTGAATACCTCCTAGATCCGCCACAAACGAGTGCGTAATTTATTCGTAATAATTATTTGGGTCTCTCTCCCCACCCTTCATCAACCATAAAATATTCGGTCTGTATTAGGTGCATTCAGGCGAATTTAATAAAGAGACACTTGTCAAGCGCTCTTTAATTTAACTGACTATAATGTTTCGTTTATTCATTTTGATAAATGAAAAATATGTTAATGACAGCTTTCCTTCAAATAACTTTGTTCAGGTATAAATTCCATGTTTAGTAAAAATGTCTTGAAGCATTAAACAGATAATTTGTTTTAATTCTAATCAACGCCAAGTTAAAGCGACACTCGATGCTTTTTTCAAAAATTCAGATGCCAGAGTTGAAGACATTTTGACTGTACGTACAGATGGCTTTGATTATGTTCTATTCTGGTTATTGACAGCTTCATATGACATAAAATTTTCCGTTTTAGAATCGGAAAATATCACAACCACAGTAGTTTTAACGCTCAGTTCTCATGGCTGAAAACGATTGCGACATTCTCAACGAGTCTCTCTCTGGAACCTCTGCGAATGTTAGAGGTTTTCGTCCGGCACTTATCGCTTTTTGTGTCTTCAACAGCTTTTTGTCTTATACAGCCATCATTTTGAACATTGTTACCATCCATGCGATAAGGAAAACCGCGTTGTTGCCGAAACCTTTGAGAACATTATTACTGAGCCTGGCTGCCTCCGATGTTGGCGTTGGTATGTTGGTCCAACCGCTCTTCATTTCTAATTTGGTCAGCCTGTCAGAACAAAAACGTATCGACTGCATTTACCACAAGGGATTGACCACAGTTATTATTTTCTTTGGCAGATCCTCCTTCTTTAATGTTGTAATCATAAGTGTGGACAGGTTCTTAGCTGTTCATCTTCATCTCAGATATCAAGAGCTTGTGACTCACAGGCGCGTCATCGCAGCGGTGATATCAATATGGCTGTTAAGCGCAATTATTTCTTATATTGTCTTTTGGAATCCATTGCTTTTCAGCTCACAAGTCATTGGGCTCGTGATTACGACTCTCTGCCTAATTCTGGTGGTAATTGTCTATTGGAGAATTTATATAGTCTTAAAGCGACACAAAAATCAGATTGAAGGCCTTCAAATCCAAGAAGTACAACAGGGGGTTCAAAATGGCGACTTATCAAACTTTTTGAAGCTTAGAAAGTCAGCTCTTGGAACATTTTATGTATGTATTGTGTTCTTGATTTGTTATCTGCCTTTCTATATTCTCTCTTTTTTACTCCAGGCTCGTCCTTTAATTCCAATCTCTTTATACAAAGCTCGGCCCTATATAACAACTTTGGTTTTCCTCAACTCGTCTTTGAACCCTGTTATATACTGCTGGAAGATGGGACCCATTCGTCGCACTCTCATGGACATAATGCGAGGCATCGTCAATCGGTTCAGACAATAGCATTTGTTATGAGTAATTGTTGTTGTAAATAGAAGCTTATAGAAAAGTCCATACTGCTTAGTCATTGTGATATGCGTACCATAGAGCTTCCTAAAATATTTCATCAAGTCACGCAATTATTACGTAATACTATTAAAATAGTTATTTTGTAAGCTTCTGGAATGTTCAATACCACTCGCTGAATGTATGTAAGGACCCGGTTATGTAATAGAAGTCGTAGTTGTTGTCAGGAGTAACAGACTGTTTAGAAAGCTATACCGTGAGAGAGAACTACAGTGGAAGATTGTTAATTTCAAGAAACGCTGGAGGAAACTGAGTTCTACTCAGTGGCGAGTTAAGATATAGACTGTAGTGGGCTTAAGTAAGTTTATGGAGCGTAAGAACTGTACTAGTGAATATCACTCGTTGTGTAATAAAGTAGTTGAGTTTGTAGGATTGTAGTGTTTTTCACATTGGTTAGGTTCGTTTCTGATGCCAATTCACAATCCATGGGATGAAAGCCTCGGCCATCGTTAAATTAACTTGATCTGTCGAAAGTGTTTAAGGAAACCTGAGGGAGGATAAACTTTTAAAGTTAGGAAAAATATAGTTTGAGGTACTATAGAGTCCAGCATAGGAAAGTATTAGTTGCTAGTTTCAAGCGCATTTTGTACGAGAAATTTATAAATGACCAGGAAGCTTTCTCCCTATTTGAAACATTATTTCAAGGTTACGTCATCAGTTAATACATGTATATAGCATGTGAATTAAATACAAAACCGATTTTTAGATCGCTTTATAGTGTAATAAGGACATGAGTTAAGTATAACCCTCTTTGAATAAAGCCTTTAATTACTTGCGATCACACAGACTTCCAGAATTCAGTTGTGCAGTTTCTGACATAAAGAATAATATTAAGTCGATTAGACTTGATGGTTGTCTATTCGACTAAAGGTCTCAACTTTGTCAACAGTAACACGGGCAATTACTAACTTAGGCAATACAGAAGGTTATACATTTTATGCTAATTACACAAATTACAAGGAGCTCTACGCCTTTCACTTAGACGGTTAGTCCGTTTTGAACATTTTAGCCTCAATTTTTACTATTTTTAGTTGCACCCTGCGCCAATCACCACTGTTCTCGTCTACCCTTGTTTTTTTTTCGGCATATTGGAACTTTTTTTAGTATTTATCTTCCACAGCAAACAAACACCTATTCTAAAAGAGAAGATTCCTTGTGGAGCCGAAGAGACCACAAATTACATGACGTAGCTTCTTCATAACTCCAGTCGGTGGGAGACCAGTTGGCCTATGTACAAAGAATGACGTCAGACTCCAATCTCGCTCCCAGGACGAGGCTGGCTGGAGTAAGGCCACAGACATCCGGATTGCGAATCACGCGCTCAGATCCACTTTAGTTCTCTCTGCCATTATAAGAAAAATTAGTGATGCATAAAGTTAACGCTCTTATGGAAATTCTCACTAAAGTCAGTTGTCACTAGTCGATCGACAAGTAATGCCCAGATTCCTCAGATCCCCCTGTACAGATCCACTACAGGGCAAAGAACAATTTATTTTAGGAATGTCAAACTTTGGAATTCCTTGGGCCTTTCAGCCTAGAGGAGATGGATATTGACAGAATTCAAACTCTACTTAAAGAAACAATTTATTTTAACCTCTTCACAGATCATTTAATTTCTTATTTCACATTAATTTTATTCGATCAAATCCCCTGATGAGTGTGCAATCACGAAACAGGCTTGTAGGGATGAAAGTGAAGTCTGTCTGTTTTTTTTCCCTTATCGCAAAATATATCGCGCTCTACTTCTATGTATCGAGCACTGTAAAACGGTAAAATCAATACACAGACTTCCTATGTATCTACATATATGTATGTATATGTATATATACACATTCATACTAGTATATCAGTATATCTGTCTGTATTTTTAAGCCGCCATTTCCAAGTTATTAGTTCTCGCGATTTTTATTTCCATTGTTTTGCCCCCAAATTCTCAGTACTCGTAGGTTGAAGTCTGATATAATGGGCGTAAGTATACTCATAGTTCAGAAACTATACCAGAAAACCTTAAAAACAACATCAGTGTCCTAAAGAGTTAAAAGAAAACAAAAAGAAAAAGGCAAACAAACAAACAAACAATAAATCCGAAAGTAAATAGTAAGGCGGACGATGGAACACGCCTAAATAAACGAAATTTTACCATGTCAAACGAAGTATTAAACGATTTAATTTTCAAGATTTAATGAACAATTCTCCGTTGAGGACGAAGGTAGGGATTATCGATTCGACAATGCATGGGAAGCTTAACTAAAGAGAGACTTAATTGAGATGCGGACGGTAGCCAGAGTTTTAGAGTTATTCTATGTGGCCCAGATCTTAAGTCTCTGCTGTTTGGATTAAAACGTTTATCGAAGGCTTTTAAGTTAAATGGTTGATGTCCAAGCGCGTCAGAAGTAGTTTTATCCATCTTCCAGTCGCCGTTTGTCTCAAGTCTTAAAGTAATTAACTGTCTTTACTTGAAGACCATTTTGGACTGAAGATAATTAGTGCTTCAGTATTAGTTTTAAATATTGTGCTAGGTGATTGAATCCAGGCGTAATGTAGTCCTCGACCCACTAGAATGAGTGCATCTTCATCCGTATAACTCAATAACAGTTTCATCGTTGCAAACATGAAAGATAAGAAAATTTGTACGCACATGCGTGCCTACTTTTTTTTTTCCTCGGGGCTGCACTGCGCCTGAAGGATTTCCGGGTAAAATGATTTATCGGAATTGCTTGATATTTACAAAGCTAATCTCATTCGTTATGTAAGATAATATTGATGAGAAAGAAGAAGCCTTCAATTTGGCTAACTTTCAGACTCTTAATCCCATTGTAAATGGTTTGAAAACAGACAGGAATAACAATCAAGAAATTTGGCTCCTGTAATAAACTGTTGAATAATACAGGTAATTGGCCGAGTGACTACGTGTTTTGTGATTGGTTGTTTCCACATATCTATCGGAGTGCAGACGCCAAGATGGCTGACATCATGGGAAATTGTCATCTTTGTTTTGTCCACTGTGTTTCATAGTTTTGAAAAAAAATGCTGTTTTTTTCCAGATTGAGCAGGCGAAGGCTTGAAAACAAAGTAAATTAAATGAGTCCGTAGCAACTTCAATGATTAAACGGGAACAAATGACTTTTCGAGCACATGTTCCATAGCTCGGACAAGTTTGCGAGAGTCTGCAGAAAAGAGGGCTCGGAAGCGCTGACGAGGCTTGGAACTAGCATTGTTTGAGGCGCCATTTTAGGATTTTATGACATGATCATTCACATGCGCAGATATTTCATTTTCTTTACTGCGCAACAAGGCTGCTTTCTAAATTTTGCATACACTGTAGCAATTTGAAAGAGTGTATCCGTGGACTGACGCTTTTTTAACGGAATATTGTGTATTTGGAGGAACAGAATAGTCTTTTCGAAGCACATGGAGCAGTACAGTTCGCTTGGGTTGATTTGGTTGGTTTTATGTACATGGATTTCTTGTGCTGCGGCATTTTATCTACCCGGTCTGGCGCCGATTTCGTATTGCGTGACGGAAAAATCAACAAATCCTGCTTGTTTGGTAAGGTTGGGGGAGTTAACTTTCTATATTTAGCAATTCTGCTGTCTTATGTAACGCTCAGAACACTTTGGAGAATCTGATATAGATTAAATCAACGAATTTTGAGCCAAGTTAGTTAGAATTTTGTTTGTTGCTGGTTGTGGTCAATGATGATCAATATCGCTTCGACTTCTTTCAACAACGCTACTGAAATGTTGAGGCTTTGCGCATATTCTTAGATAGTGAAACAAACTAAATGTTATTAGGTAATGGTTGTTTAATTTATTGCAATCACACTTGGTTTTAGTTATATATCGGACCCAAGCTTAATATTATTTTGTCTTGTATATTTGTAATGTCTTTATTCACCCGTACATTAACAATTCGATTCGTTGAAACTTGTAGCTATGGAATTTTACCATCAACAAGTTCTGAAGTATTGTTAGATTGTTCCCTTTTAAATGTTTCGCAGTAGTTCGCGTGTGAAAATTTGTGGTCATTACCGATTACATTATAATCTAGCTATTTCAAGTTAACGAAAGAAATGTCTATTTTTAGACATTTTGGCATCAACTTCGCCACGAGCAAGATTATTTTTTGTTTTTTCGATCCCATTCAGTTTTGTATAGGTAATCACATGAGGCCAAGTACTATTAAGGATAAATCCTTAATAGTACGAGGTCTCATGGGATTACTTGTTGATCAATAAAGGGCAAAATTTATACGAAGGAAAATCATGCGCGCAGTCTATTTTTATCTGGGAAGCAACGGATTAGCAATGCAACGGATTAGCCAATCATTAACAGGTAATCATGCCCTCTCTTGATTACCAAAAATGCCCTCTATTAAGAAAAAAATGCCCTCTTTCTCAACCAATCAGCGCTCAGTAATTTTGCCCTTTATTGATAATATATGTAATCACATTATTTCGAGTGCAATTTGGAATAAATAAGCACAAGTAAATTTTTTTAAAGACAAACAAAATTGCACGAGCTCGTAGGGCAAGTTCAATTCGTGGTCTTTGAAAAAATTAACAAGTGCTTGTTTATTCCAAATTGCACGAGAAAATTCATGTGATTACGCGTTAATAATATGCATGGAAAAATATGAGATTGCTTATCAAAATTTTGTTGCGACATCCAAGGCTCACATTTGATTGGCTGTCTGTGAGTTCCTTTGATTCTTGACCAATCAGAATGTCTGATTTGTTACTTTCTTTGCACTGAATTAACCCTCTTCTGCACTGAATTAACTCTCTTCCGCACTGAATTACCTGAAAACTGCATCTATCCTAACCAATCAGAACTGAGTAATTTTTCCATGTATATTATTAAAGTGCAAAGCATGAACATCTGTTTCATCAATTTTACATTTCATGCAAGAATAAAATTGTATTTCCCTGACTACCAGCAAGATATGCTAAGAATGAGATGTTTGAATAAATTTAGATTAAAGCTGTTAATTGAAAAGTTACGTGAAAGTTTTCTCTAAGGGTAAACAAACAAATCAAATGGGTTTTTTTCTTGTATTTCAATTTTACATAAAGTCTCTTCAAATCTTCAATCTAGTGATTCCTGCAATTTATGAATACTGGTAGATTAGTATTACCATTATAATATGAATGGGAAGATGTATTTGACTTATACCTTGGGTGTGAATTTGTCTAGAATCATGGGATTTCTTACCTTGGTGTCTAACATATGTGTTACCATTGTAGGAAACAAAGAGGAATGAAAATCAATCTTGACCTTAATGCTCAGTTTTGGTAAATTTGCTCTAAACACATGTGTTTTTTTTTTGTTATTTTTTTCTAGTCCAAAATTGATTTGTTTGTGAATAGTCTGAATTCTGTGGAATCAGTGATTCCCTACGAGTATGCAAGGTTTGTAACTTTTACTATCAATATTATTATTATTTTAATACACTCAGTAAATGGTTTGAACCTGGGGGTTATAATTGACTGTGTAGTCGTATTATCCAGTTAAGAGTAGTCCTGAATAGAACTGTTGTCGATTAGGATGAGTGATATTTTGACAACCTGTGAACAAGTTATGATCAGAGTCAATAGTAGTTGTTATTTGTAGGACTACTCTTACTGAGACAAACAGACAACACAGTCAAAACTTTTCAATTCTGTTTCCTCCTTTAATGCTGCTGATCTTGAATCCTTTCCCTCCCAGATCTCATCAGCAATTCACCCTACTATCTGTTATACACATCTTTTGATTTTAGTCTGGAGAATTTGGTATTGGAACAATTTATAATTCTGTAGTTGATTCTAATTCTTCTCATTACTTGTTATCATCACAATTATTCTCATCACTTGTCTGCTTGATATTGTATTGATATTGTGAAGAGAAATTCTATCTTGGTCACTTATGGGAGTTTAAGAGTTGAGAAAAATGGTAGTGAACCTGACAAGAGGAAAGCAAAGTGGATATTTAAAAATTGTTTTGACTTTAAATTCATTTTATGCAACAACAAAGTAAGGTTAGATATTTGTTATTAGCAAGTACATGTCCATGGTGATGGGTAAAAGTCTGCATTATTTCTATCAACTCACATGTTCAACTTATTTGTACAGGTTTGATTTCTGTGTACCACCCACAGACAAGACATCACCAACAGAAAACCTTGGACAGGTTTGTAAATAGGCATATATATTGAATATGTTTTACATAGATGGTGTTAGCTCTCTAATTTGCCCTATATTTATTTGCCATATGGTGATTTAAAAGGTCATATGAGCTGAAATAAAGACTGTCAGAAGGAAAAAGCATATGTGTAATGTATAATACTACTGATGTGGTATACTGGTCAATGACAAGATATCCTGCTATAGGCAAAATGCTCAACGAAACGTTTTGGCATTGTTTTTCTTTCTCCCATACTAATATTCAAAAGTAGAAAGATAATTTTTTAACTTGAAAATGAAATGAAGTGAAATTTTGAATCCCCATGAGGAATTGAACCCCAAAGAGACTCTACATGTGCTCTTCCCTGAGTCCAATGCTCCTAACAAGGCAAAAATACTTCTTGAAATGTCTTAAGTTCAAGACATAGAATTCAGTTGAGTGAGGAGCAACAGAAATTTGGTGATTCAACCACAGTTGATTTTAAAATTGCATTGTAATGGCAACTGTTTCCATTTCCAGTGACAACGCTTTGTTTGACCTCCTTTGGTGGGCTTTTGTGTATGACAATTGGTGATATATGGCTCTTTAAGAGGCGGTCACCATTGGAAACATGGAAGGTTGCCCTTGACAACTTAATTTTACAGTCAATTCCCTGTCACCAAGCTTTTTCCATACCTCACTCAACTGGTAATTTTTGTACTGTTTCTCTCACTTTACACAGCTTCATGCTTCATTCTTGAACTTACAGCAGTGTTTCCTTTTTTTTACAGGTTGTTGTTGGAGAGAGGATAAGACCCTCCCTTTACAATGTAAGCAACAGCTTTTATTTACGGTCTTTTTTAGATGACTTCATGTTTATCTGGGCAATACACTAGTTAATATCTAGGTATATTTGCTAGCTTTCTTCTGGTGTGTTGTAGTCAACTTTTCTGTGTTGTAATTGGTGTACTTTACATTCAATTTTCATTTCCATAGTTTAGCAATCTTTGTTTATTTTTTTTTATTTGTTCCTATGTTTGACAGATTACATTCAAGAAGGATGTAACATGTCAACAACTTTGTGCCAAAGAATACAAATTTGGCAATGCAGAGGATGGGAAGAAGCTGGAATTTTTAAGAAGTGGAATTGCTCTTAACTATCAAAATCATTGGTTAGTGTGGCTGCAGTCTCAACTTCCTATTTATTGAATGACAGTGTCTTGTAAGATTTTCAGTATTAGATAAATGAATTTTTAATTGTTTGTCTCACAATGTAAGAGTCAGGCCAGTCAATGATATTGATCATGATGTTGTTTACGTTGTTGTGCTATAAAGGCCAGCAAATCAGGTACTTATATTCTATAGAGATGTTCTTTGTGTCATCTTAAACTTACTGTTTTCTTAAGCTGACTCTGCTATACATCTTTCTAATCTTTGTAGGATTATTGACAACATGCCTGTGACTTGGTGTTATGAGTTCGCAGGTGAATACAGAAAGTACTGTTCCACAGGATTTCCTATCGGCTGTCATGTGACAGAGGATGGACAAGCACGTGATGCCTGTGTGACAAGTGTAAGTATTCACAGATTTCTCAATTAGTAAACTACTGGCACTGGTTGTTTAAAGGTGGGTAATGCTATCCACCAGAGAAATCTCTCTCTGGTGGGTAGCACAGTACATTTTGTTAAGACTTACAGCCACTGGATAGAGATTTACATGTTGGATAGCAATTTACAGCGACTGCATTGAATAGCATTATATCTCCATTGAATAACCAAGGCCCAACCAAGGCCAGAAGTTTTCAATTGAGGGATGAAAACTGAAATTGAAATCATCATTACAGCCAAACTGAACAAAGGGGAAAATGATAGAAAATGTAAGTTCATGAAAAGTCACATTAAGACACAGGCAAACTTGTTGGGGTGAAGGGGACAATGACTAAGTCATGATTGGTTTTAGTTTTGCATCTGATTGGTTGAAAGGATGGCACAGAGTCTATACATCTTTCTAATCTTTGCAGGATTATTGACAACATGCCTGTGACTTGGTGTTATGAGGTTGCAGATGAAGAAAGAAAGTACTGTTCCACAAGATTTCCTATCGGCTGTCATGTGTCAGAGGATGGACAAGCACGCGATGCCTGTGTAACAAGTGTAAGCATTTACAGATTTCTCAATTAGTATACTAATGGGCCTGGTTGTTTTAAGGTTGATAATGCTATCTAGTAGAGAAATCTCTGTCTGGTGGATAGCGCAGTATATTTTGTTTAGACTTACAGCCACTGGATAGAGATTTACATGTTGGATAGCAATTTACAATGAATATGTTGGATAGTGTTATCCATCCTTTGAATAACCAAGGTGCAACCAAGGCCAGAAGTTTTCAATTGAGGGATGAAAACTGAAATTGAAGTCATCATTACAGCTTAAAACAGAACAAAGGGGAAAATGATTTAAAATGTAAGTTCATGAAAAGTCACACTTAGACACAGGCAAATTTCAAGAGGTGGGGGTTAATGACAAATCGTGATTGGTTTTAGTTTTGCATCTGATTGGTTGAAAGGATGGAACAAAGGCTTTTTGACCAATCAGTGAGCAAACTGAAGGGAACCAGAACTAAAGCATTTCAGGTTTATATCTTTGATGAATCCTCCAAAGTTTGCTCTACTTCCCACATGTGGCATTGCAGCTCAGTTGGCATTCGAGCCCGTTTAGTCTTTACCAGGCTCAAGTTGAAAGCCTGGATGTTTTTTGTTTTACCTGTAATTTCATCATTTGTAATTTAATCATGAGAATTATTTTGTCACTTGTTTTATGTTTTTTGTTTCAGACTAAGTTCAATGAGCGTGGGATGTACTATGTCTTTAATCATGTCGATATCAAGATCAAGTACTATGATGGGTCAGGGGAAGACTGGGAAGGAGCTCGTCTGACATCTGCAGAGGTCAAACCAAAAAGGTATGAACTGCACAAACAGCAGTGTCAGGAAGAGTCACAGTGGCCTTTTGGTCCATGTGCTGAGCTGGACTCTTGAGTTAAGAGGTCTGGGTCTGGGTCTGGGTCTGGGATCTGTGATCTGCCCTGTTCATTGTGTACTGTTGGTGTGTGAGACACTGAACTCCCATAGTGCTACCCCCACTATGTTCTGGGAAACCTGTCAAAATGCTGGACAAGATTATTGATTGGCACTGCATGCCACAGAAATTGGGATAAGCTCTTACTGGAGGAGTCACTTGATGAGAGTGCATACTTTATTTGTTCTTTTTTTTTTTTTTTTGCGCCATAGTGCCTGAATGTTTTATATATGTCATCAACTTGAAGCAATCTTGTAGTAATAAAAGTTGTAAAGTTTAAGCTTGTAAGTGTAGTATTGATGGATTTGTTTTTTTCTTGACATGAGTTTGGGACAAAGAAAAGTCCTGAGTTCCTTTAGGAAACCCAATGTCATACACCTGTATACTGTACTTGCCGGTTTTACTCTTTGAGGTTTGATTCCTCTCAAGGAGTCAGATGCATGACAAGACAAAAAAATCATATATCCTTACACAGCAATCTTGTTAATTCTACAGTATCAAGCACGAGAAAGGCAAGGATCTGAAATGTGATGGTGATTTACCAGCCATGGGTTTTCCAGCTGAGATAAAAAGTGATGTTTACATTGCTTACACATACTCTGTTCAATTCCTGGTGAGTTTGAGCATTTAATATCTTAAATATAGTCTTACCCAAAATCTCAGTAGTGATTCTCCCTGCTCTCTAACATACATTTCTTATAGTTTTAGCTCTGAGAATTTGGAGGTGAATCATATGATAATTATCCTTTAGTAAACATTTTTGTTTGTTCTCATCATGTTATGCTGGATAATGATTGCATTGAAATAAGAAGATGAAATCACTCCTTGGTAGTGACCAAGACAAATTTCTCCCTATAATATTAAATCAATACAGTATGATGCAGACAAGTGGTGAGAGTAAACTTTAAGAGAAATATCAGTCACAGGATTATTATTCGATCTAATGCCAAATATTTAGATCTAACATATAATAATTATATGGAAGACATTAGGGAGAATTACTAATGAGATCTTGGTGTTGAAAGGGTTAAAATCTTAGTATAACTAAAATCTTGGGAAACTGAACTTTTAAAATTCTTTTATGTCAATTCTGGAAAGTCAAAGATTAAGAATGGGGGCCAGAGATAGCAATTGAGTCAATAGAACATTATTGCAGAAAGAATGCACAGGAAAGCATGAAATGTTGTTCTCTAAGTAAAACCAACTTTTCAAACAATTTTACAGGTATTATGCGAACCATGAAAAATGCTAAAAACGTCCAAGTATACCTTTTGGAAAGTCATGCTTCTAATTTTTTGTAAGGTCCTGAAAGGATACAAATGAACCTTTCCAATGTGACGGCATTGAAGCATACTTCTGTAACATATATATTTACTACACAAGAGTTCAAAACTTTTTTTTGTTGATCAGAAGCCTTTTCTAAACTGGATTCATGTCTACGTGAGATATGCAAAGTCCTTTCTTCACCCTCCCCTCTCCGAGGTTATTGTGGTACTTCTCTTTCTACATGGCCTTTATGAAATCAAGCATTTCACTCTCCTGAAGGAGGACTCAGTGTTATTGTACTTGCAATGGTATCTTTTTGTACTGAAGTGGAAATTTTATTTTATTTTGCAGCCAGAGACTGATCCCAATCAGAAATGGGCATCCCATTGGGACTACATTCTTGATTCAATGCCACACACAAAAATCCAGTGGTTTAGGTAAGATATACTCCACATGTATTAACATACTGGGGTACTGTGGCAAGTAGATGAGCAGAGTTGTTTATCTGCAATGATGCACAAAAGTGAATAATAGTCAGTTACACTGTAGATGCAGTTGTTAGCTATGAGTTGATAAAAGCAGGGTTTCAATATGTTGCCGATGGTGTGATGTGTGGCTGTATTATAAAGTAAAATGCAAACATCAAAATAAAAATCAAACAATATCCCCTTGTAGATAAGCTTCTTTCCATCATCTCTCTACTTCATAATGTATCGACAATACAAGATGAATCATCTTCATAGTCTCTCTTCAGAGTGAAAGGTCTAATCTGCATGTACATGTATGTACAGTTGTCAGCAGATTATGTCATAGAGAGTCTTTGATTCAACTCAGAGGCTTGTGTTAGTTCCACTGGTAGGAATGCAAAGATGTAATGTTTATGCTACAGCCCTCTTGATGGTATTGATCCATTCTAATATGTGATCTTATAGGTGTTGTGATGTTTTGTCCTCAGCATCATGAATTCATCTGTCATTGTGCTCTTTTTGTTGGGAATGGTGGCCTTGATTATGCGGCGAACTCTGCGCAAGGACATTGCTCCCTACAATCAGATGGAGTCAGTGGTATGCTGTCAGAAAACGTTTCGCTGGAAGTTGGTTCATGGAGATGTCTTCCGCCCTCCAAAGAATGGAATGTTATTGTCTGTCATGTTGGGTTGTGGAACTCAGACATTTATTACAGTGTTTTTCACATTAGGTGAGTGTGAAAGGGTTATGTGAGATTGACTATGTATTTTTGTGTGGCCTCAAAAGAATTGTATGCATGTATGAATTCTCTTGCATGAGGAGACTGGGAGTACATCCCTGTATTTTTTTCTCCCTCTGGACGAGATTCCAGTTCATAGCAGGTTACCTTGGCAGGTTGCCAGTACCCACCCTGAGTGGGGAGAGGTATGGCGAGAGGAAGATGACTTGTCTAAGAATGTAGCATTCTAATGTTGACCTTTCACCAACAACTTTTCCCTGCCCTTTTTTGAGTTTGTTTCATTGTATTTTTTCTCATGTCATGAATCAGTTTAATTTGTTTTCCTCAACTACATGTATGTATTAACTCTATATTTAATTTTTTAACTAAGGTGTTGTCTCATTGATTAAATCTTTTTTTGCTCCTCTTCAGTGTTTGCTTGTTTTGGATTCTTTTCACCTGCGAACCGTGGAGCTTTGGTGACTTGTTCATTGGTGAGTTGCTGCCTGACATTCTTGGGAAAAAAAGCAGAAATCTTCAAAATTAAATGAACATGTATGGCCCTAGAATAATAGAATAACGTCTTTTAAAAATCTTTTCCTAATCAGCAACCATTTCCTTATTGTTGTGTTAGATCTTTGTAAGGTAATTGCCTAAATAATAATCACTTTTCTAAATGCAATGATCAGTGAAATTTTTGGCCTAATCCTCCAACAGGGGTTATTGAGCACAGTTCATGTAGTTCTCCATGTACATGTAACCTTCAGTTTGGTAAATTTAGAAGAGTTGTTTGGAAAAAGTGTGGAAAACGTTGTGAGTTTTGTTCACCAAATTGTTTAAGAACCCAGCCAAAGAAGTAAAATGAAAATTTTTTTTTTGCAGGTGCTGTTTGTTTGTCTTGGTTCACCTGCTGGTTATGTTTCTGCCAGAATTTACAAAAGTGAGTGCCATCGATAACAAGCATTTGGCAGTATTTTCAAGGGAGAACGTTACATTACATGGAAAACATTTTCGTTTTTTTGTGTTTTTCTCAGCAAAGTAGATTCTGTTCTTTAGCTATAATTATATAAAGAAATTTCTTTGGTCAGTATACAGTGAAACTGTTATGTAGCCTTTCTATGCGTACCCAATCATCCATCAGTGTCCCTGGTCTTCTGGGTGGCATTTTCCATTGAGCATAATTCTGATGGTGCTTTGTACCCATTTTTTTTCCTGTTTAGTGGTTGGCGGAGACTTGTGGAAGACCAATACCTTGTTATCGGCCTTCCTTTTTCCTGGGTGAGTATTCAGTGATGCGAACATGTACACTGTAGTATAAGGCTGGAAATAATGAAGTTAGGTGAAGCAGCTGAATACCTCTTGTAAGGGGTATTCATGCAAAGATCTTTTAAGGAGGATTTAAAATCCTTAGCTTACAATGTATACCGCCAAAAATACTCAGTTTTTCTTAGCTACTTAAAGTAAGTCTAATGCCATATTGTGTGAAATTTTGTGTCACAGTAGATATGCATCTAAAAAGAATGGATTATTATCATTGTCATCATTATTATCGTCATCATCATCATTATAATTTCTATGATCTTTGTCATCATCTGTATCATTATCTTTGTGGTCTTCATGACTGTTAGTGTAATTGTCATTTTCAATATTGTTGCTATAACCATCACCCTTGTCAAATGTAATAACGTTTTTTCTTTAATTCCAGATTGATATTTGGAATTTTCTTCCTTTTGAATTCTGTTTATCAGCAGCTGTTCCGTTTATCACTTTATTCACCCTGTTGGCCATGTTGTAAGTCTAAACCTGAATCATTAGCAGCCCGTGACTCAGCACATTTTATGAAACATGCGTGGAATGTTAATTTTCCTTTTTCCTTTCTTGCTTGATAGGTTTGGCATTTCAGCTCCACTTACATTCCTGGGGGCTTACCTCGGATGCAAGAAAAAGGTAATTACTGTACATGTATAAACCGCTGATAATTAAGGTACAAGTCAATCTAAAGTCAGCCTATTAACAAGAAAACCTATATGACCAACACATATCCTGGTTTCCATAGCAGAAACCCTAGACACTCTAACATTGTTATTCATATTCTCCCAACTGTCCTCTATACATTTCTTAAGGTGCTGACAAGGAGAATTTTGTTCAACAATCAAAAGCTTCTTTACCTGGTGATCATTTGCTTTATTCTCATGACCTTCATGTTATGTTCAAGGCTGATATTGTAAGGAGAAATTAGATGCTTGTCACCCTTAGGAGTTGAATGGTAGAGCAATTAGGAGTATTGTTTCAGGTTCCTTCGATAGAGTATTAATACCCATTTATGCACTTAAGTGGAGAGAAACACTCTGAGAGTAAAGTTTCTTGCCCATAAAGGCATTTAAAAGACCCTGCCTTGGCTCGATCCCAGACCTGATGACATCAAGAACTGTTCTAACTTTGCTACTTTTAAGAGACAACTTGCATGGAAAATAAGAATATTCTAAAATCTATTAGTTTTGCTAAAGCTTCCTGCAGTATTTCCAACAAATCCTTAGATTGAAATATTTTTTAATATTGAAAGGTCAGTCCTTTGGACCTTTCACACCTTTCCACATATACTTGAGTTTACCAATATGTCATTGGTGTTGTCCGTAAGCGTCAAAGTTTCACATTGTAATGTAGAACGGGGCTGATTAGGTGTTCAATTTTTGCCTCTAGCCAATTGAACAACCTGTTCGAACCAATTAGATCCCCTGTCTGATTCTAGACCAGGTCAGTACAATTATGGACTCTGAATAATGTTTATTTTTTACCTCCAGCCAATTGAGCAACCAGTTCGAACCAATCAAACCCCTCGTCAGATTCCATACCAGGTAAATACAATTATGGACTCTGAAGAATACAGTGTACCTCAAGTTAGAGGTTTACAATCCAGGTGGTTCCATACCTCAGTTCTGATTCACACACTACCTTTGCCTTAACCATTTTATATTAGACAATGATTCATTTAGAACTTGAATTAGGATAACGAGTGAATGTCTATTTTAGCGAAGCTTTCAACTGAGTGCCGAAAGTAATTCGGGATTTTGCTGTACCTCGCCCCGAGACTGGTTCAAAAAACTCGCGCCACTCTATCAACCAATCAAATCCAGAACTAAAAGGAATCACAACTTGTTAACCCGTGCTTTCCCGCGCTTTAGGCTTGAGTTTTTATTGGCTCTTCTTACTTCTGCTTGGTAACCCGCGTTTTCCCGCGCTTTAGACTTGAGTTTTAATTGGCTCTTATTACTTCATTCCTTCTGATTGGCCGTTGCGATTACGGTGGTTTTGCCGTTACGTCACTCAATCGGAAAGCTCTTTAGTGCTCTACGTGGAATAGATTTGTATCAAAATCATCAAGATGTTGTCTCAAAATAAATATATGTTATTTGCCGGCTGGGAGGTCCGTATGGTGAAAAACTGTGACCGAGGTCTTGAAAATGCTGCCCTCGGCCTACGGCCTCGGGCAGCATTTTCAAGGCCGAGGTCACAGTTTTTCACCATACGGACCGACCCTTAGCCGGTAAATAACATATTTATTGTTTTTAAACTTGACAAAATTCTTTCCGAAAGAACCCGAACAATTTTTGAGTGAGTAAATGGTAGTTAAAATACAGGTGATGCAAATTTAAGAGAGATGCCTCAGCGAAACATTTTCATTTCCGTAACGATAAAGGTGATTTAAAAGGCTTCCAAACAAACTTTGAAACATTTTTACAAGTATCTGTCACAATCTGACACCTGTCAATTAGAGAGCGCGCAAGAAAAAAAAAGCGTAGGAACATTTGAAAACAAACAGAACTAGTTTGGCAAGGACTGTCACGACAATGTTTTCTTCAAAATCAGTTAATGATCTAACGGAAAGTATTATTCACTCTCATCGACCATTCATTCATGTACGAAGATTTACCTCTGTCCATTAAGTAAACGGCGAGGAAAGTAATTGTGAGCAAATTTAATTTTTTTATTTTGAAGTTGTGAGAGTTTGCTCGTTTGTTTGCTGTAATGGCGTGTTTAACTCTGATCTTTCCTTCACAAAAACTTAATTCGAACGGCACACTCCAACGAGACACAAGGGAATGTAATGCGGCCTTTTCTCAAAAAATTCCTTCAATTTCTGTTGTGCAATTTAAGGTACAAATTTCCAAATTGAACGGAATTGGAAAGACTCACCAGGAGCGTATATTTGTTGTAGAACTTAAATTAAAACTTCGCTCGCTCTTTCACTATGAACAAATTGCTCGAGAAAATTCAGATATTAAATGAATGAAAGTTCCATCGTTCAGTTTAACTGTAACCAAATACCTCACGTTCCAACTTTCTGGGTACTTTTTGTGAACGATTAAAATAAATTGCAGAAGGTTTTTAGGCCGCTTATCAACCAACGTAATTACACTATTGTTTATACAAATTCATTCTGAAACCAATATTTTTCTGTCAACCAAAGTGATTTGATAGAGAGAAAAGAGAGGATTCATAAGTTATTTATCGGCTTGAGGTAGTGACCGACGTGTTTGCTTAAAAATACTGCCCAGCCGGAAAACGAGGTATATTTATGAAGAATGACAACGAAAGTTGGGATGTCTCGGCGACTCACGAAAGCGTTACCGTGGCCCGTGGGCAGAGATAGGAAAATACTGACCGGGTAAAGAACCAATCAGATTGCAAGATTCGTTACCGTGCCCTCTAAAAAAACAATAAATATTGTTATCTTGCAGAGAATTTACACTAGAGCAGCGCTAGGAATCATAATGGGAGGTGTTCTTCCGTTTGGGTGTATTTATATCCAGTTGTTTTTTATCTTAAACAGTATTTGGTAAGTCTCTTTAATGTATGAATGATGGAGATTTTACTTAAATCCATTTTAAATCGTTCGATTTTTCTCCTTTTTTTTTGTTTGCGTGTAACTTGTTACTGGGCTTTAACGTTTTTTAAACTCGTAAACCAGACTACCTTGCTGACAAGCAATTAATATATTTATAGGGGTATCAGGCGATTTTGTATGATGCAAATCGGACTTAAATCCAAATCTCTTTCTCTAAATTCTGCCATACGTATATTTTACCTTGCAAAAAGTTATTTTCTTCCCTATTGTAAGGAAAGGTCTTAATCATTTCATTTGAACACGTAATAATAAAGACAGCCTCCTTAAATTCCACTTTTATTGTATAAACTTCTTGAAAAACTTCACTGATCTATTTTATTTGAATTTTCGGGTTACCCAATAAAACAGCAGCTCGATGCTTCATTTTATGTTTGAACTGTATGAGTGATTTTTGCTTTTTTCTGCATTAACCAGGTCGCATCAGATATACTACATGTTTGGTTTCTTGTTTGTGGTTTGTTTAATTCTACTGTTGACCGTGTCAGAGACCACCATGCTGTTGTGTTATTTCCATCTTCGTGCTGAGGTGAGGAAATTCATGAGGTTAAATTCCAACCAAAACTAGTCTTTCTATGGCTGTTTTCATAGTTAAGGGAGGGAGCGCGAAGCGATCGCGCGTGAACGAGCGCGAAATTATCCCACCCTTAAGGGTTCACGTAGGTAACTCCCTAGCGGCTTCTCTTGCGCTCAAGCGTTGGACGATGATCGAAGGGAAATAGAGGTCTGTGAACAGACCACACCAAAATTTGACTTTATCGTACGCTACATTATACACCTTAACAATTTGTTCTCGTACATTCTAGATACCCTTTTATTTCTATTTGTTATATTTTGACTATAAACACGCTTTTTCGTTCGTGGCAATTTTGAAGCTGAAAAAATTCCTGCTACGGTTGAAGGCGAAGCTGTGGCTTTCACTTCTAGATATAGCTTCTCTATGCATTAGGGTTACATTCGTGTTATGTATCCTTTGAAGCTAGAAGCGGTTCCCATGTACAGTAAAAGAACTGGTTTTCCTTGGTGCAAGTGGAACGAAAGTCCACGAAACTTCACCTCTCGCCAGTATGCGTTTGTAAATTGCTCTGTCTCGCGGGTGCCAATCCCAAACATTTACATCTCGCCGGTACGCGCATGCGGTGTGCTTCGTATCTTATGTTCAAAACGAAACTTCATCCATCGTCTGTAGTGCTCGGAACTCAAAACTTGTCGATGTAGTTCTTAAATACGATCTCGTTACGCGAAAATCAGATTCTGTAAAGGGACTCACGGCCGTAACTAGATCCTTTCCCAATATTTGTGTATTTTTAGTGTAAAGGTATTGAAGCGTGTCCCGAACATCAATGTTTCGCTTATTTTCAACGTTTTACTCAATTGCAGGATTATCATTGGTGGTGGCGTTCCTTCCTGACTGGCGGATGTACTGCAGTGTATTTCTTTCTGTACTCGATTCATTTCTTTGTCACCAAACTGAACATCACAGGAACAACCTCTACCTTCCTGTACTTCGGCTACACACTGATCATGGTGTTGATCTTCTTCCTTTTCACTGGTAAGTACGTTATGGATCTTTGCCATTGTGATTGGTATTCTGTGCCGTTGAGATTGGTAACTTGTTCCAGGCTCCCACGTGGCCGAAACTGAAGAAACTAGAGTTGCTCTCCACTGCGCCTCGTGCAACTCTTGCGCTGTGCACGTGCATCCATAGATTCTAAACAAATGGATCAACAACCCTTACGCTTCTTTCGAGATCTCCAAACTTCCCGCATACATCCATAAATTCTAAACAAATAGATTCCATGTAGCAGTGCGTCCGTTCAGTATTAGATCACAAAGGACGTCAAGATGTGGTATGAACAAAACGTGGCACACAGGGCGCAGCCAAGTGTGTCAATGATTTGCCAAACGCATTTTGACCTTATTTGTGATCCATCGCTTAACGAGGCAACATAGAATTTATTTGTTATATATATGATATAAAGCACCATATCGTCGATGGTGACGTCATCTACGTGTTTGTCCTCTAACAGATCAAAAGTATGAACCAGTGAAAACGTTTTTGTTAGTCATATGAACCACGATACATGCACTTGTTTATACTTTTCATTTAAATCTAAAATCGCTTCTTCCTTTTCCTAGGTACTGTGGGATTTTTCGCCTGTTTCTTCGTTGTGAGAAAAATCTACAGCATCGTCGAGGTAGACGACAAGGTAGAAAACCAATGGAAACTTTGCTATTTATGTATCGACAAAAGTATATTGGAAATTTTTTAACCTAAGCCAGCCACAAAAAGAAACTATTGGCGAAGGTTGGGCTGGGAAAAGTAACTTTTACGATCTTGGTGGTTCCGTTTAGTTGTAATTCAGTAGTCGTGGTATCAACTTAAGTTGAAATTGTTACCTTCTTGTTCTTTTGTGTAGGAAAAAGTAACGAGCTCACAACACGAACCAAATATGTAAATAACGATGTATCACATTGAACAATTTCTTGGGGTTATTTGTCTGCCTGGCAATATGACACATTAGTTGAGCTCGCAGCACGCGCGCAGCGGAGCCACAGTACTAAGTAAAAATGGTAGCAACCCATCAAGTTAAATTTCAGCTGGTAATTGTAATAATTTTGGTCGCTCATTCGTGAAGAGTACTCAAGGAAAAATAACTCATCGTTCAGACTATTTTAACTCGTTTACAACCTCCGTGAGACACGGACACGAGACGAAGTTGTTGGAGCTGTAGTTATCAGAGCTGTAGTTATCAGTTTGCTTGAACCACACTTGCCAAGAATTTTGCTGAAAGAAAATTTCTTATCCATGACATCCATGGCTGCCCATGTTCTCATATTCATTTCTCAATCCGTAGTTCACATATTTGATTTTTGCATATTCATAGTCATGTATTACTAGTACTTCTCACCCTCATCAGAAGTGAACCTACTAGAATTTCATTTCCCTGACAGTTCACCAGCACTCATTCATACTCCTAGATAGAAAAGTGCTGTGGGAGTAAAGTTTCTTGCCCAAGAACACAGCGTGGAGAGCCTAGCACTCGATCATACCTGTATCACTCTAGGACCAATCAATTAGTATTTTAATCATTGATTGGTGATTTACCTTCTCCTTCTTCATTCTCAGGGTCTGGATGGAGAACTGGATGGAGAACCTGACTCTCAGATAAAGCCTTGAACATGACATCCACTTGTTAAATAGAAAAATAAATTGGCGTATGTTATGAGTAATTCACCTTTTGGGCTTTAGATTTCACGTGATTTCACGTAGTGTCACGTGACTTTTGATGTAAACAAACCTCGAAAGTTCGGAGCAGCACATGAGTTCAAACTTCGGCAGAAGAAAGTGAGGAAGCCTTGATTCCCAAAGATAAAACCAATTTCACCTCTATGAATGTGTATGATTGCAATTGTTTAGTAAGTGTATATCTAAACATAATGGTTACGACAAAGAGATGTGCTTATGGCACCTGCAAAAACGCACTTATTTAAGTGGGCTTAAATAAGTTTATTTACGATTAGCATTGTACTGCATTTAGGAGTCGCTCCTAATTAAGAACGTTACCCGCTGTTTAATAAAATAGTTGAGTTCGTGGGATTTAGTATTTTTCTGTCGGTTAGATTATACCGTAACACGTAAACAACAGAGAGTCAGACAAATGTTGTTGTCTGCCTTTAGTTAACAACATGGTGTAATAATTTTGCGTGTAACAACTACTGAACATCCTCAACTTCAATCAATAAATTATTTTCCAAAAAAATTGAAGTAAACAATGGAGAGTCAGACAAATGTTGTTATTGTCTACCTTGACCCTTTAACTACCAGGAGTGATTAACCTGCAATTTCTCCCTATAACAGCTGCAGTAAGTATTTTACTTTAATTTATTCCAGCAATCCGTATATGGAAATGATCACGTGATTTATCATTTTGCGTAATTTATGTAACCCGATTCGCGGGAAAAGTAATGGTGTAAGTCGTGTAAAAATCAAAATGGACGAATTAACATGTGTTGCGTTCACTTAATGGCGCCCAACGTGGGGCGGAATCGCGATGACAAACAAAAGATCGAGATCAAATATGTTCAGCACATCAATGTAAGCAAAGCAAACATGTCAACTCAATAACACGTGGAATCATATCGAGCGATGGCACAGCCGGTGAGTCAAAATGTTGTTCGTACTAGATTACCGAAGTTATCCCTTCCGAAGTTTAGAGGAGATGTTACTAAATGGAACACGTTCTGGGACTCATTTCAGGTAGCGGTACATCGTAACGAAGGGATTTCTAACATTGATAAGTTTAATTATCTCAATTATGTTCTTGAGAGAGTGGCAGCTCGAGCAATCCCGGGTCTTAAGTTAACCGAGGCAAACTACGATGCCGCAGTTAAATTATTGCAAGAACGATGTGACCGTCCCCAGTAAATTATCCGTGCACATATGGATGAGCTTCTTAAGGTGTCACCATGTTCTGATGATCGCCCTTCAAGCCTTAGATACGAGTACGATCGAATATTGTTAGAAGTTGTGTACTAACACTCGTTGTTTTGTTGTCTCTTTCTTGATTCACTCTTATTACTCAAGTTATTACAACGGGGACTAGCTCTGATCTGTTTAGGAAAGTGTGAGTCACCACTTATTAAGGTGACACTTACTGAGCTGTCACTATCTAACCTTTGTCATGCTTTTACAGTTAACTAGCCAATCACGCTAAACTACGCAGAGCGGAGTTTGCATACTAAGTAGATACCTTCGCGATGTTTACGCTTTACAAAATGACTTTTCACCTTAAATTTCTTAGGCTTACAGTCGAGGTCGAGCAAAACAAAAACAAGATTGACTACTAAAAAAATTATAATAAACTTACTAACAGAATTAAAATCATACTTGAAGAGATATCTTAAGAACAAATAGTCCTTGAAGACTGCTACATATCGGCAGAATAAACAGAAAATTCGGAGAAGAATGGTCGTACCCAAGGTACCGCCCCTGAAAGAGCTACGTGCTAGCCGTATAAGTTATCTGAGTACAAATTCGATGCGGAAGATGAAAAGTACTTCATGTGTACACTCTAAGTCACCTCTAAGAAAAAGAGGTGTCGAACGTGCTCAATTCAAATTAAAAACTACTTTCCTAATCGGGAATTCGACATGGATTTAGCCTGAAAACGAGAGTATTAACTGGGTAAAAGTATAAAGGAGGGTTGTTTCCAGGAAATTCGTGCACGGATCAATTTTTATGAGGTAGACTCATTTTCTTAGAAATTAATCATCTTTTAGCAACGTAATGGAAATATATTGATATCTAGCCGCAAACCGCAGTTTACACAAAAACATCTGTCTCCATGTCAAATTCACGATCATAATAAGGAAAAAGGTGACCAAACTCTACCTGTAAGGTAAGACAGCCAAAAGGAATAAGAAATGATCAACTGGCTAATTACAATGTTTATTGAATAGCTTATGCTGATATATTATTTCCATTTATTTTCACGTTCAAATAATTAAAAAATCACCCATAATGAAAATTCTTGCTAGATGCCAATTTTGTCTTTTAACAATATGTGTCCATTCCCGAGGCATGGCATCACTCGGCGTAACATCAGATCAATACGGTAGTCTATTAATTCCAATCATTATATCCAAATTGCTGTCCAAGATTAGATTGCGGATAGCTAGGAACTCTAAGGATTCAGTATGGAAAATGGATGAGTTCTCAAACGTGATAAAGATGGCGAGATGACGAAAACAAGCGAGGACCGAAAATCACCCCAAGCATCGGGACATGCCAAATTTCGTAATCAACCCCCACTTCTCCGTTCTCTGATCTCACAGCAAGGTGAGAGCTGCAAAAGCAAATGTGTCTTTTGTTGAAACGTGCATTATCCTGCCTCTTGCGATGTTGTTAAGGATACCGCTAAATGAAGAAACATTTTGGAACGAGATAAACGATGTTTTAATTGCTTGCGATTTGGTAACGATGTGAAGGAATGCTAAAATCGAAACACATGCCGTCACTGCGGTCAGCGGCATCATCAGTCGATTTGTTCGTTGCGTGACCGAAAAAGCGCGAAACCGAAGGAAATTTCTCCCGAAGAAACGACGACAACAACGACAACAGTGCGCAACAAAGCAAAGGGAATTGTTCTTTTATAAACGACGAAGGCTACAGCTGTTAACGATGTATTTCCGAAACTGCGTCAGTCAGAATTCATCTGGATACCGGAAGTCAACGTACTTACATAACAAACCGATGAAAATCAAAGCTAAATCTGTCACCTGTAAAGTCGGAAACATTACATCTCAACACCTTTGGATATGAAAGGTACACAAAACAACAATGCGATGTAGTAAACCTACACTTACAAGGATCTCCGGGAGAAATCGAGATATCTGCGCTGTGTTTTCCGAAGATTTGTTTAGCGGTGTCTGCTAAAGTTAATGTCCAAGGTCTCGAACTTGCTGACGCAAGTATCGTTGAAGGGGGGGGGGGGGACTGGGCATAGCTTCGAGGTAGTAAGACGTACCGTTCCGCACTCTGCTCTAAAAGTATCTAAAATGGCTTCAAAGTTTTTAGTATGAGTATTCTGCGCTCAGGAAAGAAGCTTAAAGTTCAGTCTACTATGTCGGCGGAAAATGTTGCGGAGCTGAGTCGCCTGGCGAAAAGTCTTGCAGAAAAAGTCGATAAGTTGGAAGCTTCGAGCCAAAGTCGCCATGATACTATCGTAACGAAGCTGACAACGCTTGAAACTACAACGCGCGAATTATCCGCAGGTTTAGAAGGGATGAACCAAGAAATGGAAGCAGTGAAACAAACCTTGCAGAAGAAAGCTGATATAGTACAAGTGGAACTACTTGAGAAGAAATTAGAAGAAATGGAGAATCGTTCTAAAAGAAATAATATTGTTATTTGGAGCATTCCAGAAGGTGCCGAAAAAGACTCGTTCTGCTTAGCGCTTGTAACTTCGATCTTGACGGAACACATGGGCCTAGAGGAGATAGAAGTAATGCGGGCCCACCGCACAAGTATCAAACAAAGGCAAAGTCCTACAAGTGGGGCAACTCTACCTAGGCCAGTTCACGTATATTTATTAAGATATACCGCCAAGGAATACATCTTGCGTAATGCGGCCTTTAAGTTAAGAGAGAATCCTTTCCATCAAGCAAATCTATACATTTCAGACGACGTATCAAAATCTGTGAGGGAGCAGCGCAAAAAGCTTAAAGAGAGGCACCTGAATGAAATCCGTGGTCGAGAAGATGACCAATTCGCCTATATTCCTTGGAGCGTACCGGCCAGGATCATTTTTAAATTGAATGGTGAGTCAAAACTTAAGTCCTTCTACCAGCTGCAAGCTGAAAATGCCAACACCAGGTAAACCGACTACTGGACTTGATCGCGCATTGCTATGCTATCAAATGTACTATCTTTGCTCCAGAACTGTCTACAATATTTTAAGATGAATTATCTAGCTCTTCATTTAATTTCAGGAATTCGAAGGCCGCTCTTTGTTAATATTTTTTTGACAAATGATAAAATACATTTATAGGAAGCCATAATTACTGTCATTCATATTATTAAGTTAATATTTATCGGTTTGGAGCGAGTGCGGCTGGAGGGGAGAGAAAGGATGCTACACTCCTGTTGAAGTATTGATTTTGAAAAAGCTTTTGACTCCATAGAACATTAATTTCTTCATAAAGCATTATAGTGTTTTAATTTCGGACCCTCCTTCATAAAGTGGATTCAAACGTTTTACAATAACCTCTCAAGTTGTGTTCTTAATAATGGTTTCTTCTCTTCTCCTTTTCAACTAGAAAGGGGTGTTAGGCAGGGAGACCCTCTGTCGCCTTGCTTATTTCTAATTGCCATTGAAATTATGGCGATATCTATAGGAACAAATGAGAATATTGAAGGCAAAAATTGGGGAAGATGAAACTAGGTCTTTGTTGTATGCCGACGACATGACAGCTACTCTAGCAAATATTTCATCAGTCGAAAAAGTTATACAAATCCTTACTGACTTCGAAAAATGTTCTGGCTTAAAAATGAACCTTTCTAAAACCAAAGCTATGTGGGTTGGAAAAAACAAAAATTCTTTAGAAACACCTCTGTGATCAAGAACAAGTTATGAAACAAAATTTCCAGGATAGATTAAATGAAGTTCAAAAAATGATTAACTTATGGAAACTCAGAGGTCTCTCCCTATTTGGCAAAGTAACAATAATTAAATCTTTCCTAATCCCAAAATTATTATATGTTTCTTCAATAATAGAAACCCCACCCGAAATTATTAAACAGATGGAGAAAATGATCTACAAATTTTTATGGAAAGGCCCTGATAAAGTCACAAGTCTTTCTGTGATAAATACTTTAGAGAATGGTGGACTGAATCTCACAGACCTTGAGCTACATATTAAAGCATTAAGATTTTCCTGGATTCCGCGTCTCTTAGATGAGAAGGAAGGGCCCTGGATTTCTTATCTCAAATACAACTTAAAAAAATACGGAGGATGTTTTCTTTTTAGATGTAACTATGATGTAAATGATCTTGACTTAAGTCTTAGTAAGTTTTACTTACAGCTTCTTAGATGGTGGGCGGATTTTAGATGCTCCTTTTCTGATGTGAATTGTTCTCAAAATGTAATTTGGAATAATAAGGATGTACGAATAAATAATAAACCTGTTTTTTATAAAACATACTTTGACAAGGGCATAACTTATTTGAATGATTTACAGTTCGATGTTGACAATGTGCGTTCTTATGAGTCCTTTAAGCAAAAAGGACTTAACACTAATTTTCTGACTTGGACAGCCTTGAGATCTTCTATTATTTATATGAAATCAAAAAGCTCCTGCTCCATCCCCACAGCGGGTAATCTCGATCCTATGAATTTTGATTATAAGTCTAAATTTTTTAATGCATATACGGCAAAGTGTAAACAGTTTTATTCTACGATGATATCAAGTAAAGCGAGAATCCCGAATGGCTTTAAAAAGTTGACAGCGGATTTTGAGCTTTCAAATGCGCAGGAAGTTTTCTCTATTCCTTATCTTGTTGCGAGCGAAACGTATGTTTGGTCGTTTCAATACAGAGTATTGAATTTCATTTTGTTTACGAACGATAAATTGTTCAAAATAGGTTTAGGTGATTCGGACAAGTGTTCTTTTTGTGGAACCTATACAGAAGATCTGTTTCTTTTTCTCGGTTCCAGGTGTACGCAATCACTAACCCCACGTAATGTGCATGCTCTCCGTTGTGAAATTTTCAAAATGGCGGACAAGCCAAAGAGGGAAATAAAAAAAAAAAAGCGATTTTGCAATGAATACTCAACATACACCCTCGTTAGAAAGGCGAATCCACGGACAAAAGATACAAAACTGTATGGTATTGAGATCGATATGATATTAAGTCGAGACCGAGGGCCCGTTTCCAACTTGCTAAAAAGTGTATTTAATTGCCTTCCACCACGATCACTAGCTTTCTTGACAGCTTTCAGAAGACAGAATACTTTCTTTCTGAAGACTTCTGATATGCGGCTATTGATTATTACACCTCGTATACCTGACTGTTCAAACACTCTGTTTACGATTGTTGAAAGGACCGATTTTTGGTTCTCCGTCTTCGTCTTTAAATTGCTTTGAAATAGTATAGATTAGTCAGCTGAAACGAAAAATTAATCAAGGAAGTTTACGAAAAATCCAGCAAACAAGCTTAAAAAAAGGCATTTATTTAGACTTCATACTTCAACGAACTTCACAAATCTTAATTGTTTATCTTGTAAGCAAACGATGGCAAATTAATTCCCGAAGCGCTTTCTGAGTTTCCCGATCCCTCTCCTACTGCTTTCACGCTTACAAAACAGGAAAAGATCAAAAGGAGGAAGATACAGCTGTTTTGAAACGCCATTTGACGAGGGTAAATCTGCTTTTTGTTCGACACTTTACATATCAAAACAAAGGAAATTTAACATTGAGTGCTTTTTCCGTAGAGAATCCGCACGATGGTAAAACATTCGAAAATTACACTCGATTTGAGTGGGGTGTTGAAGTGGGCGTGGTCACTACATTCATGTTAAGACTATTTGTACCCCATGAGTTTGATATGTAACTTACTTTTTCTGAATTCAGTCTTTCAACGCTGTTCTGAAGCGGCAGAAAACCAAAAAGAGGTTCCTCTGAGGGATGGGAAATATATTTCGACTGAAAGAAGAGAGAGGTATTTTTTTTCGCGACCTTTGTGGATGAAAATCATTAAGCAAAAGTGTTAAAGTAAGTTGTTAAAAAAAAAAACGCACAACCATCTACTTATCATGGATAAATAAAATTTTCAGAAAGGCTCCTCCAAGTTAAAGCAATTATGTCGTATTACACGTCAAGAATATTTGGAGAAATCGTCAACAGTCATTTCAGAGGTAAATGGACCTCACTTCGATTTAGTATCCAAGAAATTTTAAAAAAGCTAAACTGCTTTTTATCGATACACGGAACTAGTTTCAAATTTGGCGCGATAGCTAAGTGCATAATGAAAATTTGTCGCACGAAAAGCGAATAGATATAATCTATATGACTTGATTTAGAGCTCTTCATGTAAACAGAGAAATGGCGTGGCTGACAGAAAAAAGTTAATTAATTTCTTTCAGTAATGAAGTCTTACGCAACAATCCCTCAGCAGTGAGGCCTTACCTTAAAATCAAAATCTATCGAGAGCTTTCTGACACGGTTCCAGATTTTCAACGGGATTTTCCCTCGGCATTAGCATAATATATTGATTTAGCCAATCTTAAAGGCGGAGCTCCACTTTGCTCCTAGGTTTCTTCGCACAGCCAGGTTACGCATACAATAGCGCATGCTCATTTCCTTTTCTCTTTCCCTTCTACTTACGTTGTGACTAGATTTGTGCCCGTAATACAGTTGTTTCTGCATGTTTACTATGGCAACGTTTACAAAAGAATGTTCGGTCACGTGACATACTAAATGTTCTCGGTTTTATGGGTTACTATTCCATTATCATATTTTACATGTATGTATAGGGCTCCACTGATCGCGCGCTGCTACCTCCGTCATGAGTACAGCGATTGCCATGCCGCAATATATACTATATTCCTATATATATATTCCTATATATATATATATATATATATATATCTATATATCTATATATATATATATATATATATATGTATATATATATATATATATATATATATATAGGAAGTCTGCAAGTCGATTTTCACGTGGAACAGTGCTCAATACGTTGAAGCAGAGCAGAATAAATATTATGAGAGGAAAAAAGGACGCAACTACATTTCCCGGCAAGCCTGTTTCGTGAATCGCTTCACTCTTCAGGGGTTTAATGAGTTGATTAAACCCCTGAAGAGTGAAACGATTCACGAAACAGGCTTGTCGGGAAATGTAGTTGCGTCCTTTTTTCCTCTCATAATATTTATATTTATATATATATATATATATATATATATATATATATATATATATAAATGAATGTTGTGCCGCGTAGCACTGGGAACACAAATGGTGAAACAGAGAATTAACTCTGAAGTGTAAATTAAATTTAATTTACACTTCAGAGTTAATTCTCTGTTTCACCATTTGTGTTCCCAGTACTACGCGGCACAACATTCATATGTACCCTTACTTTCTCTTCGCCGCGATTCACCATCCTAAATCGTCCCCGACTTTCTCTGTGCGACCTCGTAGCTCAGTCGGCAGAGTAACGGTAGATCTAATCCGGAGGTCGTGGGTTCGATTCCCACCGAGGTCAAAAGATTTTTTCTTTGCCTCGTGTGGTTCCCTGTTTCCCTTTATTAGGGCTAACGCCCTGTGGGTTATTCATGGGTTTAAATAGCACTTTAATTTACACTTCAGAGTTAATTCTCTGTTTCACCATATATATATATATATATATATATATATATATATATATATATATATATATATATAATTAACCGCAGACAGTACTTTTTTTTTTTTTTTAATATAAAAGCCTGGAGACCAGGCAGTTTTATTTCGTCAATGATATCTATTTACAATTCTAATTGATTAAGGTATTCGAATTAAATTATGAGTTATTTAGGTAATTACAGGTCTCAATTAACTAATGATATTTTCTCTTACAGGTGGCACGAACAGCGCACGGGCTATAACAGCCCGGAGTAAGCGCCCACCTGTAAGAGGTAACAAAGTTCTATTTAAAAGTTTTCTATTTACTATTTACAAAGAGATATTTCAGACCATGTGGGGCGCAAACAGCGCGCGGGCCTGTAGCCCGGAGTAAGCACCCCTCATGGGCGAGATTTAACAAGTTTTATTATATACAAAGGTTCAGGGGGGAGCAAGAGAGGGGAAGAAGATGGGCTTACCAGCGTCGACCGAACAAAGTACGTTTTTAAAAGACCAAAAATTCCTTAAGGTATCAGTGTCGTTACTAAGAATTCTGAGTTGGACATCTTTCTTAATTAAGTCTATAATCGCGTTGGAGCTCAAAAGAGAACCTTCGAAGGTAGCTTTATTTCTGGCAAGCCAACACCAATATATGATGGTTGCCTTGAGAAAGTTAGATAAGGATATAGCGGTGGTAGATTTGTCTAGGGAAAAAGGGTAGTGGACAGATGTAGGGGAGATAGAGAAGGGGGAGTCGAGTAGAGCACGGAAAAGGGGGGAGAAATGGTCCCAGACTTTCACAACTCTGGGACATCCCAAGAAGCAGTGTTCAATAGTTTCCGTTTTTCCGCAGATCGCGCATTTGTCATTATTGATGTATCCCCAAGACTTAAGGAGATATCTTACGCGGATCATTCTATGGATCAATAGCCAAATTAGATCGTTCTTCTTGTTTTCAATTAGCTTTAGGCGAGACTTGCGCCACACCCAGGCCCAACGATTGATGGGGCGGTCCATAGCAGACGCCCAAAAACCGGAGCACCGGGGTGCAACGCAGACGGGGTCAAGCAACAAAAGATATAAATTCTTACCGGTGAGTAAATCAGGTAAGGCACCAGTTTTCTGATGCAAGGTACGGAAATTATCTAGACAAAGGCGGTAGTAATTGGAAGGAAGGAAGGAAGAGGGAGCAGAATTGGTGGGAAAAGAAAAACGGGGATCTAGAATAGTTAGCTTATGTCCTAAAAAATATCGAGCTAGGTAATGCCATTTGGATGTGCCAAAGTCATCTCTTAAACTGGAAAAAACAGAAAGGCGCAGGCTAGCGCACTTAGCTTTAAAATTAACGACGTTGAGGCCCCCGGATGATGGGGGCGCACAACAGCGATCGCGACTAACATTTTCCATTTTTCCTCTCCAGATAAAAGGCCAAATGATCGACTTAAAGCTATCGTGCACCCAACGGGGTGGGGGGATGACTTTAGCAACGTGCCATAAACGGCTTGCGCCTAAAGTATTTACAATTAAGGTCCTACCGATAAAAGACAGGTCTCTTTGTTTCCAAAGATTTAGAACCGAACTTAGTTTGTCTAATTTGGCCCGCCAATTGTCGTCGTCGACATTGACGAGGCCGTTTGAGAAGTAAACACCAAGCACTCTCATTTTAGTGACCCATTTGAGGCCATAGGGAGATTCAATTCTAGTTCGCCATTTTCCTAACCACATTGCTTCAGATTTGGACGTGTTCAGTTTAGCGCCAGATCCTTGTTCAAATTTTGATACGACTCGGAGAAGTGAAGAAAGAGATCTTTCGGATTTTAAGATGCAAGTAGCATCGTCAGCGTACTGGGATATTTTATATTGAAGGCCCCCTGCTCCGGGGAGCAGGAAACCTTCAATATCTTTACAATTACGGATTTGCGTTGATAATACTTCTGAAACTAGCACATAAAGGAGAGGAGATAATGGGCATCCCTGTCTCACCCCTCTTCTTAAGTGGACAGGGGGGGACAGGGAGCCATTAACAATGATTCTAGAGAAGGCTTTAGAATAAAATAGTTCGACCCACCCACAAAAGGAGGGGCCGAAACCAAATTTACGCAATACTCTCATCATGAATTCGTGGTCAACTCGGTCAAAAGCTTTTTCTTGATCTAAGGAAATGAGAATACCCGGTTCATTAGTTTTGTCAATCATGTCGAGGGCATCACGAAGTAAGGCCAAATTTGAGAAGATAGTGCGGCCGACCACGCCGCACGTTTGGTCTGAATGCACGATGGAGTTCATGACTTTTTTCAATCGTTCAGTGATGATTTTAGATGCTAACTTGTAGTCAGTGTTTAACAAGGAAATTGGGCGCCAATTTTTTGCGAGGCGTCGATCATCTTTTTTGTGGATGAGTCGTAGGAGGCCCTCGTACTGGCTATCCGCGAGGGAGCCAGCAAGAAAGGCCTCGTTCAAAACAGAAAGGAGAGATTCGCTCAAATCGTTCCAAAAACACGAGTAAAATTCTGTTGGGAGACCATCAGAACCGGGTGACTTGCCGGTCTGAAGGCCTTCCAATGCAGTAAGTAATTCTTTATTAGAAAAAGGGCCTTCACATAGATTGCGCTCATAATCAGTCAGTGAAAATTCGAGGCCGTCAATTATTTCAGTTTGAATTCGCATATCAAGAGGATCTTGGGTGAATAAATTCTTGTAGAAATTGGTTAAAATTCTTTCAAGATCATTTTGAGAATTTCTGAGAACACCGTTCTCGTCAAAAAAAGATTCAAAACTATTCATGTCAGCTCGTTTTTTCTCCAGACGGAAGAAATAGCGTGTTGGTTTCTCACCTTCTTCGAACCATTGTGCTCGGGAGCGGACTTTAGCTCCTTCGGCTTCTTTCGAGATCAGAGAGGACAATTGGCTTTCCAAATCGCTAATTACACCTGGGTTATTTAAGCGATTAGAATGTAAAGCGTTTTTAGCATGGGTTAATTGCTTAGTAATTAGGATTCTTTTGGCATTTGCTGTTCTCTGTTTACGGATACAGTATGAAATACTTGTTTTGCGGATTTCAATTTTTAGAGCATCCCACCATTCGCGAAGGGAGGCGAATTCGGGGATTTTAAGCTTAAAGTTGTTAATCGATTTTGACATAATGTTTTTAAATTCTACATCTGAGAGTAAAGAGCTGTTGAACTTCCAAATTCCAGGACCGTGATTAGAAGGGTTAGTCGTTAGTTCAATTTTTACAAAGTCATGATCGGATAGGTCGTATACGCATGGAAGAATATTACATTTCGTTACTAGGGTTAAGCCTTTAGCGACGAGAAAGCGGTCAATTCTAGATGCCTGGGTATGGTCTTTATTAGACCAGGTGAAAGCTACTTTGCGCGGGTTGTTTTTGCGCCAAATGTCTGTAAGTGAGAAGTCAGCACAAAGGGATCGGAGAAGTTTTTGATCAGACAATAGGATGGCGGAACAATTTAATTTATCTAGGACATTGTCCACACAATTAAAGTCTCCCCCGATCACTAGGTCCCCTTGGGGGAGAAAGTAATTGTGCAGACAAGAGAAAAAACTTTTACGATCCGAAATAGTATTGGGAGAGTAAATGTTTACTAAATTTAGTTTAGAATTATAGTAGTCAATGAGTAAGCTCAATATTCTTCCTTCGGAATCGGTCAAAAAACGGATAATTTTGCCTGGAAAGTTTAGAGAAAAGAGGATGGCAACACCGGCAGACCTGCCAGTCCCGAAGGACCACAGACATTTGCCGCGCCAGAGTATTTCGAATTCCTCCGCTTGTTTTTTGCATGAGACATGTGTTTCTTGTAAAAGGATTATGTCACAGTTTGAATAATTTAATTCTTGAATAATTTTTCGACTTTTACTGGAGGACCCGAGTCCTCGCACATTTAGAGAAATTATTTCAAGCTTACTCATTGAATATAAATAAAAAATTAATATCTGTACCGCCTTCTCCTAGGTTTAGCTCTCTCCCATCCATCATCATCAGTTTCGGAGCCAGAGTAGTCACGGCGGGAAGATCTATCGCGGTCATCGCGGCCGCGATAGTAATCTCGATCGCTTCTATCTCTCTCTCTTCTGTCGTCTCTCCGGTCATCTCTTCGTTCTTCTCGATCGTCCCTCCCTCGCTCGTCTCTTCGTTCTCTTGGTCGTTCTCTTCTACCTTCGTCGCGTTGTTGTTCTCGTTGTTTCTCTTGATCTTGTTGTTTCTGCTGTTCTTGCTGTTCCTGCTTTTCTAGTAATTTCTGTTGTTCTTCTTGTTGTCGCTGTTGTTCTCTCTGTTGTTGTAGTTTTTTCTGCCTTTCTTCTCTTTCCTTGGCGCGCTGGGCTCGCTCTTGTTTCTTTTCCTTTTCAGTTTTGGGTGGCGTTGGCTCACTATCGACGTTCGCGCTGAAGAGCAGGAAGGGGCATTGAGGCATGGAATGGTTGTCCGCTAAACAAACGGAACATCTTGGCGAGTCTTTACATTCTTGAGCTCGATGCCCAGGGCATTCACAATTAAAACAACGGACTGCGGAGCAGTCTTTGGCCATGTGGTCAGTAGCTCCACAATTCCGGCAAGCTTTTGGCTGATTTGGGTACCATATTTTGATAGGTTCACCAGCTATGTTGATGTTGGCAGGGATAGTTCGATGTAGCGCCATTCGAGCCGTTCTTACTCCATTCTCGATATGTTGTGCAATTTTGTCGCGCCGAAATGAAAGGACACGACCGTAGTGGCTGAGTCGGCCAATCACGGCAGTGTCGGGTAGTTCAGCGGGGGCTTCATGGATCTTGACGAGGACCAAACGATTTTCGCAGTCGCCCAGGAACACTTTGAGACCGGCAATCACGACAAAAGGTGTTTCAAGAGCGGCTTCTTTAGCTGCACGGCTCTTAAAAGTCACGATCCAAGATCTATTGGACGCCTTTCTCTGGATTCCGGTGATAGCGTCAATATCGATTTCTGCCGCGTCAAAAGCTTCGAGAATTATTTGCGATGTGACGGTTGTATCAACGCTAAAATAAATAGAGCGATCCTTCGTGATTCTACTTTGACTAGGAGCATTCAAAAAAGGCACGGCCTGAAATTTCACACCCTTATTTTCCAGATTTTTTAGTACCTCAGGGATTTCGATTTCCACGTCTGCGCCCCAGGACTGTGAACCTTCTACCACGCTTGCGTCTACGACGTCTCCTGGATTCGCTGTCGAGTTATCTGTAGTAAACTGGCTGATATTTTCACTTTCCTGGCTGTCCATGTTGACCAATTGCTGCAAAAGCAAGGAAAATAAACTTTTCATAAGCCTTTTAACCTTACCCAAGAGGCCGAGAAGCTTTCAGTACTGTTTCGGCCTTCTGGGCCTCATCAATGCAGTGCTGATGTTAAGATGGAGGTAAGGCCTTATAGCCACCCTAAGTGATCTCACACATGTGGGATCATCTAAGCCATGCCAGAGTGCTCAAACTAGAAAAACTATATATATATATATATGTATGTATGCATGTATATATATACTTGAGCTGTTGTACGGTGAGTGTGATAAGAGAATGCGCCTGGAAATAAAAAAGCTCGATGTTGTTGTCTTTGAGGGTCCAGATGTGCTCGCTGAGTTCCGTGGAGTTTCTGCGTTTAGCGTGGCGGAATGATGCGGTGTGGGCAATCACGAAACAGGTCTGTAGGGATGAACTTGTAGTTTTTTTGTCTTTTTCCTCCCACAAGGTATACATCGCTCTACTCCTATGTATTGAGCACTGTTTTACGAAAGCAAAAATTTACACTTTATATATATATATATATATATATATATATATATATATATATATATATAAAAGTTCAAAAGTTCTGTCTGACGAGCGCTTAGGCGCGAAACTCAGAGTCAACTTTAACTTATGTATACTTAGCTCTGCTACCACAGCATTGAGTACTTTATGCTAAGGTGGAATCTACCCCCACATTTATCTATCTATCTATCTATATATATATATATAAATATTATGAGAGGAAAAAAGGACGCAACTACATTTCCCGACAAACCCCTGAAGAGTGAAGCGATTCACGAAACAGGCTTGTCGGGAAATGTAGTTGCGTCCTTTTTCCCTCTCATAATATTTATTCTGCTCTGCTTCAACGTATTGAGTACTGTTCCACGCAAAAAACCAACTTGCAGACTTCCTATATATATATATATATATATATATATATATATATGTATATATATATATATATATATATATATATATATGTATATATAATGTTTCTTTAAGTAGTTTAAATTTAAGTTTAGTTTAAATTCTGTCAATGTCCTCTTCCACTTGGATGATAGGACTAAGGAAGTCCATAGTTTGACTTTCCTACAATAAATTGTTCTTTTCCCTGTGATGGATCTGTACAGGGGAATCTGAGGAATCTGGGCATTCCTTGTCGATCCACTAGTGACAACTGACTTTAGTGAGAATTTCCAAAAGTACATTAACCTTACGCATCGCTAATTTTTTCTTATAATGGCAGAGAGAACTAAAGTGGGTCTGAGCGCGTGATTCGCAATCCGGATGTCTGTGGTCTGACTTTACCTAGCCTCCTCCTAGGAGCGAGTTTGGAGTCGGACAACCATCATGTCTAGTCGACTTAATATTATTCTTTATATCAGAAACCGCACAACTGAATTCTTAAAGTCTGTGTGATCGTAAGTAAGTAAAGGCTTTATTCAAATAGGGTTAAATTCAGCTGTAGTAAAAACACTGATGAACTCGTGGCCTTTATTACACTATAAAGCGACCTAAAAATCGGTTTTGTATTTAATTCACAAGCTATACACTTAACAAGGTTATAAATTTACAGTCCTATCGACAGGTACAAATACATACATCAACCTTAAAATGATATTTCAAGTAGCGAGGAAGCTTTTTGGTTATTTATAAATTTCTCAAACAAAATGCGCTTAAAACTAGCAACTGATTCTTTCTTATGCTTGACTCTGTAGTAATCCATAGTGTAACTTTCCTAACCGTTATTTAAAGTTCGTCCTCCCTCAGTTTTCCTAAGTACTTTTGACAAATCAAGTTTGATTTTAATCATGGCCGAGGCTCTTATCCCATGCATTGTGAATTGGTATCGGAAACGAACCCAACAAATGCTATTTTCTGAACCGATTGACGATACTTCGCATAATGTCCATGAGAGTGCGACGAATGGGTCTCATCTTCCAACAATACATAACAGGGTTCAAAGACGAGTTTAGGAAAAAAAAGTCATTTCATAGAGTCGAGCTATGTAAAAATAGCTTGCACTTAAAAGGCGAGCTATGAGTAAAACGGAGAGAATAAAGCAAGGCAAATAACAAATTAAGAACACAATGCATACAAAAAATGTTCCTAGAACTGACTTTCTAAGCTTCCGCAAAAAGTTTGATAAGTCGCCATTTTGACCTCCCTGTTGTAGTTCTTAGATTTGAAGGCCTTCAATCTGGATTTTGTGTCGCTTTAAGACTATATAAATCCTCCAGTAGACAATTACTACTACAATAGGGCAAACAGTCATAATCACGAACCCAATGACTAGTGAGCTAATAAGCAATGGATCCCAAAAGACACTAGTAGAAATAATTGCGCTAAACAGCCATACTGATATCACCGCTGCAATGACGCGCTTGTGAGTCACAAGCTCTTGATATCTGAGGTGAAGATGAACCGCTAAGAACCTGTCCAAACTTATGGTTACTACATTACAGACCGAGGATACACAAAAGAATTTCATAACAGCCATCAATCTCTTGTAGTAAATGCAGTCGATACGTTTTTGTTTTAACCAGGTGACCATAGTAGAAATGTAGAAAGGCTGAACTGATAAACCAACACCAACATCGGAGACAGCCAGGCTCAGTAATAATGTTCTCAAAGGTTTTGGCAACAACGCGGTTTTCCTTATCGCATGGATGGTAACGATGTTCAAAATGATGGTTGTACAAGACAAACAGCCGTTGAAGACACAATTAGCGACAAGTGCCGGACGAAAATCTTCAACATCCGGAGAGGTCCCGATAAAATATTCGGTGAAAAAGTCGCAAACGTTTTCAGCCATGAGAGCTGAGCGTTAAAACTACTGTGGCTCTGATATTTTCCGATTTTAAAACGGGAAATTTTAAGTTATATGTAGCTGTCAATCGCAAGCATATAACACAATCAAAGCCATCTGTACCTACAGTCAAGATGCCCCCGGCTTCAACTATGGCATTTAAATTTTTGAAAAAAGCATCGAGTATCGCTTTAACTCGGCGTTAGTTAGAACTAAAACAAATTATCTGTTTAAAACTTCAAGACATTCCAACTAAACATGGGATTTATGCTTAAAAAAAGGTAATTTAAAGGAAGGCTGTCCTTAAAATATTTTCAGCTATCAAAATGAATAAAGGAAACATTATAGTCAGTAAAATTAACGAGCGCTTGAAGTATGTTTCCCTATTAATAAATTCGTTTTAATACACGGAAGACATTTTTAGAGACACAATATTTTTACATATTTCGACCGAAAGAAATACAGATAAGACATTTTATCAAACACTAATTCTGCATAAAGCGCTTAAACGAAAAGAATACAGGAAGTTTGACTATTGTTTATGTTGACGGCAGATGTAAATTAAAAATGAGGGCTGGTATTTTTATAACATTAATACATGTAAATTAGAAGTGAAAATGCGATATTATGTTTGAATGTGAAAGACTTTAGCCCGTTAGAGTCAGTAAGTAAAGAAAGAATAAAAAAACAGCGAATAGGCAAATGACAGGACTATAAATTTATTTCGTCCAGAAGTGAAAAGAAGTCTGCAAATGAGCGGTGTCATGGATCGTAATAATTTCGCTTTACATCGTAAAGTGATTGGTCAAGAGTTTTGCTCCATCTGTCAACTACTCGAAAGCAAATTAAAGCCAGTAGCCTCTTAACTGATGATTGGTTTGCCTGGTGCTATCTCTAGATGAATGTCTGATTAAAATTAACTATGGACGATTTTGTGTATGTTTTCGACGCCCAGAGAGAGTGATCTTGTGGAGTCGTTTGTGTTTGGCCAAGGACGAATTCAGATACCATCATAAGCATGTTTATTTGATTTTGTTATCTGGAATGAATGACTTACGGAGGTGAATTAATATGACGTGATACACTAATACACCAGTCAATGTAAACCCCCGCACCCCCCGGTCGGGACATAGCGGGGCATTTGCGGGGAATTTTCCGTTATTTGACGAGCGAAAGGGCCGCGGGTATCGGTGACTTTAACCTCTTTTGCACGTCATCCAAGAGCAGCGGGGGAGTGGACCGGGGTATTTTCCAGGTGGACTGGGTCAAGAATCGCTAGGCCGTATTAGTCCGGCAAGATGGCGGTTAACAATGGACTATAAAGACACCACAAACATTTTATACCATTTGAAAAGCATTGTATGCGGTGACGTGTGTTACTTGACAAATTAAGTTTAGACCATATAGATTAGCCTGTGTCTTCCACTCAACAAGACCGGGGGATGTGACCGGGGTCGTTAGCTTCGATTAGAGGAAAAACCTGACCTTGGGGTGCGGGGCATTTTGCAACTTTAGAAGTGAGCGCTTGTCAAATGCCCCGCTATGTCCCGACCGGGGGGATGCGAGGGTTTACTTTGACTGGTGCATAACGTCGAAAATATAATAAGTCGAAGGAACAGTTTTAGTCTCGATCCACATTTTTGTCAACAAAATAAACACATACCGCTTAAAAAGATGATAGTATGGACCACGTGCGAAGCTGTCGATTGTTTCTCGAATGTTGCGCGTGTTAAATATTCAATAGTGACATCTCGTTTACATCTACTTTTATTACGTTGGTAAAACCTGTACAGACATCACACCAACCAACTTGCAAAGTGAGAAGACTATATGAAGGCTTGAAATTATATTACGATCGATTTTCATTAAGAAATGGCTCAGGAATATTCTAAAATAGTGCAAATAATCGTGAAAGCTGACCGCGGAGAAGCGATTGCGTGACGCTCAGTAAGTTATCAGATGACATGTTATCACATACCAGACGAAAAAACTCTTTAGATTCTCAGTCTGCATTTTGTACCCACTCTGCAGTCTGCAGTTTACATTTTGTACCCAGTCTACATTATTTATCCTGTCTGCAGTCTAAAGTCTACATTTTGTATTGAAGGGTATCCGTGGCACCAATACAGTTTATTTTTGATTATAGTTATTCGCACAACACACAATCTACCACAAAATACCTGTGTGTAAGTTAATTCAACATTTTCGTTCTTTGCCGTGTTAATATTCTTCTTTCCTTTTGTAAAAATGTGGACATCACTTACAATGTTCCATCAAAATTCTCATTTATTGACGGCCAAAATCAGCCGGTGGCGAATCTTCCAGTTGTCGATTTTCGTTCTCAGTCGCGAAAAATGCCAACACCAAAGCCACTGCTTACGTAACTTTCGGTTTTTCTTTTTGTATATTGGTTTTTCCCCTTCTAAGAAAGTTTGAACCTCACTGTCCGTCAGCGAGACGGATTTTTTTAGTGTTTTAGCCGCCATAATCCGTGAAAGTTCTGACAAACTACCTTGTGCCGAGAATCGTGAAGGTTAGCCGTTCATCCATCAACCTGACCGAGTGGCGCCAAAGGCGAGTGACGTGTCAGCAACTGATTGGCTATATCAACACACGTGGAAAAAATACGATCTTTTTTCACGTGTGTTGTTACGGCTTTTCTCAGGCCGAAAATCCCTGTATAACACCGCAGTTTAGGTAATAACATATATTTATCTAGAGCAGGGCATAACGGTATAGCTCTTACGTTTGTGGACGAAACAGTTACGCGTTGCAATTTTTTGTGAAAAATACTTTATAAATGCACTCAAAATTGTTTCACGAATTTGTGCAAAAAAGGTTTGTCTCATTTCTCCCTTTCATTCTCTTTTTCTTTCAGGGAGGACTGAGCTCTAATCTCCCTTTTTTACAAACTTTAATGAGAGGTTATGTTTAAATCGAACCCAGCCAACACCACTGTAAGCTCTTGTGTTCCTCGTGAACCGCCCGTTCAAATTTCAGATAATCGTTATACCACCATCCCCCGGTCAGGTCATTTGAGCAGCTTTTTGGTGGAGGAGCGATCTCTTTTTGATTGGGGCGAACTGGAAGGTGGCGAACATCCAATGGAGCGACACCTCTGTAAATCACACCGTCAACTGAACGGTATCTAGTAACCGTGACATAGTAACTGGGCATTACGTGGTCTGCCAATAAAAGAAAGAGTTAAGGCTTCCACTTTCAAGGAAGTCATCACTATGCTTGAGAAGCAAGCTTTCCGACTTTTTCTCGGGGGGAGGGGGGGGAGGGCAGAAGAAGTCTCTTTGGAACTACAAAGACTTGAAATAAAATTACAAGGCTTCTTAAGAAAAGAAAACACGACGAAAAGTTTTTTCTCTACTTCCTTATCTCAGGTTTTTCTTTATATGATGTTAAAGTAAACAGCTATTGTCTTTTACTTCTAATCCCTCGTTTCTAATAACAATGCCGTTTTCGTTAATTTGGATACCGCACATGAAGATTAGACGAATACTAAAAATGAACTAAGTGCATGCAATTATTCAAATCAACGCAAATGGCATTGTCAGTAGAATGAAAAGAAAATACAACAGCTGTCAACTTTGAATTCATACGTCTAGCGTGTTACAAAACCAGTACAGGTAAGGGTAATATTTCGCGGTCTCTCCACTGCACTCGACGTACATCGCCTCAATGTTTTATCAAGAGAAATTTCGAAGACATTCTATCCTGTAATTCTCTAGATGTAAAGATCTACCTTCGAGTTAGTGTCCACGAAATGTAATATTAAAAAGTACTCTTAATTCGCTAAGCTGCACTACGTCATTGATGGGAGGAACTGTTTTCAAATTAAGTACAATAGTTGAGAGTACATTTAAAATTAATCCAACGAAAAGCAGATATAACTCATTCAATTCAGCAAGTACGAGAACTAGAGGCACAAGCTAAACCAAATAGCGTGGTGGGGAATTTTGCAAGGATCATGAAAACTGCTGTCGGTGTTGTATACGTTTACTTTGCGTTCTTGGGTTGATATTTTCCTCGCATTATCCTTTTGGCTGCCCGTGTAATTACCGGCCCCAATATTGTAATAAAAATTTTTTCACCCTATAGACATACGCTTGTGTTCTTCAATTCATCACTAAACCCTGTTATTTACGGCTGGAGGATGAGACAAATTCGACACGCTACAATAGACTCACTACAAAAAGTATACACTAATCTAAGCTGTGATTCTGGACCGTGAGAGCGATATGCATTCTGCAATTCACCGTCTCATTCCGAGTGCGAACGTAAGAGCTACACCGTTATGCCACGCTCTAGATAACTAACATTATTATATCTCTAGGTTAGTACTTGGGCTATAACTGGTCAATTTAGCAGGCTGTATATCACTGTACGGCCCGCTAAACTCAAAGGTTTGTGGTGAAAACCACCTTGAAGAATATAATGAACTGAAACACATAAAATACCTTAAAAATAATTCTCCGTGGCTTTCATTTGAATGGTCAAACGCTAGTGTTTGATCCACAGACTTTAAAAATACTTCGTGGTGCTTGATAAACTGTGCACATGGTGGAACTGCTAAATAGCTTTCATTCGAGCAGTAAAAATACAGGATGTTATCCAAGCCGGAACCACCTTATGCTGCACGATAAACTGTACCACATTAAAATACTACGCTATAGCTTTCATTTAAATAGTCAAACACTAATTTGTCATCCACACTAAGCTGGAACCCCAAAGCACCTTTCATTTGAGTGGGTCTTATTCACGGGTGTAAAGGTAGGAATCCCTTCTCACCTCATTGCAAACAGTACCATATGGAAGTTCTGTCCATTTACATTCATATGGTGGCGCATATAGGTTATTCCATTATTTATAGCACCACATAAAAGTTTTCGTCTGGCATAATGGCACAAGATTCACGTGGAGTATTCTTATGCGCACAATTTTTAGGGTTCTGCTTTTTTCAATGCAACCTGAATTCAACACTCTCTATTTGCAATAGTGGACAAACTTTAACCAGCAGATTATTTAGAGAGGAAGTTTTTTAGGAAAATCATTTTGCTTATTTATTAGTAAAGTGGCAACTGGCTTTAATTTGCTTCCAAGTAGTTGACAGATGGAGCAAAACTCTTGACCAACCACTTTACAATGTAAAGCGAAACTATAACGATCCATGACACCGCTCAGTTGTAGACTTCTTTTCACTTCAGGACGAAATAAATTTATAGTCCTGTCATTTGCCTTTTCGTGTTTTTTTTTTTATTCTTTCTTCACTTACTGACCCTAACAGACTAAAGTCTTACATATTCAAACACAATATCGCATTTTTCACTTCTAATTTACATGTACTAATGTTACAAAAATAATACCAGCCCTCATTTTTAATTGACAACAGCCGTCAATATAAACAATAGCCAAGCTTCCTGTATTCATTTCGTTTAAGTGCTTTATGCAGAATTAGTGTTTGATAGAATGTCTTGTCTGTATTTCTTTCGGTTGGAATATGCAAAAATATTGTGTCTCTGAAGATGTCTTCCGTGTATTCAGACGAATTTAGAAATAAGGTAACATGTTTCAAGCGCTCTTTAGTCTAACTGACTATAATGTTTTGTTTACTCATTTTGATAGACGAAAAATATGTTAATGACAGCCTTCCTTTAAATAACTTCTTTCGGATATAACTCCCATGTTTCGTTAGAATGTCTTGAAGCATTAAACAAATAATTTGTTTTAGTTCTAACTAACGGTGAGTTAACGCGATGCTCAATGCTTTTTTTCAAAACTTCAAATGCCGGAGTTGAAGACATCTTGACTGTACGTACAGATGGCTTTGATTGTGTTCTATCCTCGTTATTGACAGCTACATATTACTTAAAATTTTTCGTTTTAGAATTGGAAATTATCACAGCCGCAGTAGTTTTAACACTCAGCTCTCATGGCGGAGAACGTTTGCGACCTTCTCAACAAACCTTCTTTCGGAACCTCTCCGGATGTTGAAGAGTTTCGTCCGGCACTTGTCGCTTATTGTGTCTTCAACAGCTTTTTGTGTTATACAACCAACATTTTGAACATCCTTACCATCCATGCGATAAGGAAAACTGCATTGTTGCCAAAACCTTTGAGAACATTATTACTGAGCCTGGCTGCCTCCGATGTTGGCGTTAGTTTGTTGGCACAGCCGCTCCATATCTTTATTCTAATCAGCTGGTTAAATCGAAAACATATCGACTGCATTTCTTATAAGAGATTGATGGCCATTATGAAATTCTTTTGCGTATCTTCGCTCTTCAATGTTGTAACCATAAGTGTGGACAGGTTCTTAGCTGTTCATCTTCATCTCAGATATCAAGAGCTTGTGACTCACAAGCGCGTCATTGCAGCGGTGATATCAATATGGCTGTTAAGCGCAATTATTTCTTCTAGTGTCTTTTGGGATCCATTGCTTTTCATCTCACAAGTCATTGGGCTAGTGATTAAGACTGTTTGCTTTATTGTGGTAGTAATTGTCTACTGGAGGATTCATATAGTCTTAAAGCGACACGTAATCCAGATTGAAGGCCTTCAAATCCAAGAAGTACAACAGGGAGTTCGAAATGGCGACTTATCTAACTTTTTGAAGCTTCGTAAGTCGGCTCTTGGGACATTTTTTGTGTGTATTGTGTTCTTAATTTGTTATTTGCCTTGCTATGTTCTCTCTTTTTTACTCCTAACTCACCTTTTAAGTTCAATCTCTTTTTACGAAGCTCGTCTCTTTGTAATGACTTTCTTTTTCCTTAACTCGTCTTTGGACCCTGTTATATACTGCTGGAAGATAGGACCCATTCGTCGTACTCTCATGGACATAAAGCGAGGCATCATCAATCGGTTCAGAGAATAACAGTTCGTTTCTGATACCGATTCACAATGCATAAGTTAAAAGCCTCGGCCACGGTAATGTTAAACTTGATTTGTAAAAAGTACCTAAGGAAAACTAATGGATGACGAACTTTAACGGTTAGGAAAATTACGCAATGGAGTTTTATAGAGCCAAGCGTAAGAAAGTATCAGTTGCTAGTTTCAAGCGCATTTTGTATGAGAAATTTATAAATAACTAGAAAGCTTCCTCGCTACTCGAATCATTTTAAGGTTGTCATCAATTAATGTATGTATTTGTACTAGTCGATATGATAATAAATTTATAGCCTTGTTAAGTGTATAGCTTGTGGATTAAATACAAAACCGATTTTTAGGTCGCTTTATAGTGTAATTAGGGCCACGAGTTCCTCAGTGTTTTTACTACAGTTAAATGTAACCCACTTTGAATAAAGCCTTTGCTTACTTACGATCACGCATAGGCTTCTAGAATTTAGTTGTGCGGTTTTTGATATAAAGAATAATACTAAGTTGACTTGACTTGATGGTTGTCCATTCGACTAAAAGTCTCAACCTTGTCATCAACAACCCGGGCACTTACTAACTTAGGCAAAGACAGAAGGCTATACATTTTATGCTAATTACACAAAGTAGAAGGAGCTCTACGCCTTTCACTCGGACGGTTAGTCCGTTTTGAAAACTTTAGCCTCAATTTTCACTTTTTTAATTGTACCCTGCACCAATCACCGCTGTTTTCGGCTATCCTGGTTTTTTTTGTTATCTTTGAACTTTCATTAGTGTTTGTCTACCATAGTAAACAAATACTTATTCCAAAAGAGAAGATTCCCTTTGGAGCTGAATAGACCTCAAATTACATGACATAGCTTCTTAATAACTCCAGTCGGTGGAAGACGTGTTGGCTATGTACTCAGAATGACATTAGACTCCAACCTCGCTCCCAGGAGGAGGCTGGCCAGAGTCAGACCACAGATATCCGGATTGCGAATCACGCGCTCAGATCTACTTTAGTTCTCTCTGCCATTCTAAGAAAAATCAGTGATGCATAAAGTTAACGCTCTTGTGGAAATTCTCACTTAAGTCAGTTGCCACTAACCGATCGACAAGAAATGCCCAGATTCCTGAGATCTCCCTGTACAGATCCACCACAGGGAAAAGAAAAATGTATTTTAACCTTTTGAGAGATCATTTAATTTCTTATTTCATATTAACTTTTTATTTAATTTGTTTGTGTATATATATGTATATATATAGGTAATTTAGTGTTAACAACTGAGTTGAAAACGTAAATTGGCCACCGTAAAGAGCGTAAAGGCTGACGTTTCGAGCGTTAGCTCATCGTCAGAACGATTGGAGGAGTTGGGGGTTGTATGTGGGTTTATATGCAGACAATGGAGCTACGCTATTAGTGGAAATGTGGTGACGAGAAGCAAGAATAAATTAGTTGAATGAAAAGCGCTCGCTGATACCGTGGGGATTAAGAGTGCCGATTTGGAAGAAAAATTTTTGTTCTTGTGTTTTGCGGCTTTTTGAGCTGCCTAAATGTAGGGAAAGGCCGGAAACTGCCATATGCTTTATAGAACAAGTAGGGAGATAAACGTGTCTAGCGACTGGTTTGGCTGCGTCCTAGTCATTTCTTTCAACTTCGCGAAGGTGTTCTCAGAATCGGCCACGTAGTCGTCTGTATTCATATGATTGCACATATAGATGGTTGCACAATACATTGCAGCACATAACACTTTTTTCTAGTATAATGCACAAGATTCAGATTCAGTTTTTTATACACTGAATTATTAGGGTTCTGCTTTTTTCAATACTACCTGAAGTCAACACTCTCTATTTGCAATAGTGGAAAAGTTTTTTAACTTTACCAGCTGATTATTCAGAGAGAAACATAAAGGAAAGTCATTTTGTTTGTTTATCGGTAAAGTTGCGACTGGATCTAATTGCGTCGGAGTAGCTGACAGGTGGGGCAAAATTCTCGACCAATCACTTTATAGTGTAAAGAGAAACTAATACAATCCCTGACTGTCTTTGACACCGCTCATTTGTAAACTACTCTTTACCTCTTTAAATGTATAGTCCTGTCATTGACCGATTCGTTGTTTTTCATTCCTTCGCTACTTACTGACCCTAACAGGCTAAAGTCTTTCATAGTCTAAACACAATATTGCATTTTTCACACTTAATTTACATCTATTGATGTCACAAAAAAGCCAGCCCTCGTTTTTAATTTACATCTGCCGTCAGCATAAACAATAGTCAATTTTCCTGTTTTCTTATTGTTTAAGCGCTTGACGCAGAATTATTATTTGATAAAATGTCTTATCTGTATTTCTTTCGGTTGAAATATGTAAAAATATTACATGGCCATTGCTAGACTTTTTCTGAGCTATATACAGCTTTTCATGAACTGAAGTGGATCTGGGACTTGTGAGAAGGTGGTCAAAGGGAGAGCCAAATGCGGTTTGCTTCTTTGAAGGGGGGGAGGGCTATCTGTAATAATCTACCACCTGAAAATATTCCCAAGCTACTCCAAAACGACTGAAAAATATGCCGGTATCATCTCAGTTTAGTAAGTTTGCCGAACATTTTGAATACCTCCGAGATCCGCCACAAACGAGTACGTAATTTATTGGTAATAATTATTTGGGTCTCTCCCCCCGCCCCTCATCAACCATGAAATATTCGGTCTGTATTAAGTGTATTCAAGCGAATTTAAATAGAGACATTTGTCAAGCGCTCTTTAATTTAACTGACTATAATGTTTCGTTTATTCATTTTGACAGATAAAAAATATGTTAATGACAGCTTTCCTTCAAATAACTTTTTCAGGTATAAATCCCATGTTTGCTTAAAATGTCTTGAAGCATGAAACAGATAATTTGCTTTAATTCTAACCAACGTCCAGTTAAGGCGATACTCGATACTCGACTGTACGTACAGATGGCTTCGATTGTGTTCTATCCTGGTTATCGAGAGCTTCATATGACTTAAAATTTTCCGTTTAAAATTTTGGAATCGGAAAATATCAAAGCCACAGTAGTTTTAACGCTCAGTTCTCATGGCTGAAAACGTGAGCGACATTCTCAACGAGTCTCCCTTTGGAACCTCTGCGAATGTTAAAGATTTTCGTCCGGTGCTTGTCGCTAATTGTGTCCTAAACAGCTTTTTGTCCTATACAACCATCATTTTGAACATTGTTACCATCCATGCGATAAGGAAAACCGCATTGTTGCCAAAACCTTTGAGAACATTATTACTGAGCCTGTCTGCCTCCGATGTTGGCGTTGGTTTGTTGGCACAGCCGCTCTACATTTCTTCTTTGGTCTGCTCGTTAAAACGAAAACGTATCGACTGCATTTCCGACGAAGGATTGTTGGTCGTTATTATTTTCTTTTGTACATCCTCGCTCTTTAGTGTGGTAACCATAAGTTTGGACAGGTTCTTAGCTGTTCATCTTCATCTCAGATATCAAGAGCTTGTGACTCACAAGCGCGTCCTTGCAGCGGTGATATCAATATGGCTGTTAAGCGCAATTATTTCTTCTAGTGTCTTTTGGAATCCATTGCGTGTCAGCTTACGAGTCATTGAGCTCGTGGTTGTGACTGTTTGCCTCATTCTAGTAGTATTTGTCTACTGGAGAATTTATATAGTCTTAAAGCGACACAAAAACCAGATTCAAAGCCTTCAAATCCAAGAAGTACAACAGAGTGTTCAAAATGGCGACTTATCAAACTTTTTGAAGTTAAGAAAGTCAGCTCTTGGAACATTTTATGTATGTATTTTGTTCTTTATATGTTATTTGCCTTTCTATATTCTCTCTTTTATTCGCCTGGCCTATCCTTTAAGTCTTATCTCTTTTTACGAAGCTTCGCTCTATACAACGACTTTGTTTTTCCTCAACTCGTCTTTGAACCCTGTTATATACTGCTGGAAGATGGGACCCATTCGTCGCACCCTCATGGACATAATGCGAGGCATCGTCAATCGGTTCAGAGAATAGCATTTATTATGAGTAATTGTTGTTGTAAATACAAGCTTCTAGAAATCTCCAGACTGCTTAGTCATGCTGACATGCTTCTGGAATGTTCAATACCACTTGGTGAATGTATGTAAGGACCCGGTTATGTAGTAGAAGTTGTTGTTGTTGTCAGGAGTAACAGACTGTTTAGAAAGCTATACCGTTAGAGAGAGCTACAATGGAAGATTGTTAATCTCAAGAAACGTTAGAGGAAACTGAGTTCTACTCAGTGGCGAGCTAAGATATAGACTGTAGAGGGCTTAAGTAAGTTTATGGAGCATAAGTACTGTACTGTCTTTAAGACTCGCTCCTTATTAAGAATATCACTCGTTGTGTAATAAAGTAGTTGATTTTGTAGGATTGTAGTGTTTTTCTATCGGTTAGATTAAATCATAACACATTGGTTGGGCTCGTTTCTGATACCAATTCACAATCCATGGGATAAGAGCCTCGGCCATCGTTAAATTAAACTTGATCTGTCGAAAGTGCTTGAGGAAACCTGAGGGAGGATAAACTTTTAAAGTTAGAAAAAATATACATTGAGGTACTATAAAGTCAAGCATAGGAAAGTATCAGTTGCTAGTTTCAAGCGCATTTTTTACGAGAAATTTATAAATGACCAGAAAGCTTTCTCCCTATTTGAAATATTATTTCAAGGTTATGTCATCAGTTAATATATGTATATAGCATGTGAATTAAATAAAAGACCGATTTTTAGATCGCTTTATAGTGTAACAAGGACATGAGTTAAGTATAACCCTCTTTGAATAAAGCCTTTACTTACTTGCGATCACATAGACTTCCAGAATTCAGTTGTGCAGTTTTTCCTTGTCAAAAATAACCCGGGCACTTACTAACTTAGGCAAAGACAGAAGGCTATACATTTTATGCTAATTACACAAGGTAGAAGGAGCTCTACGCCTTTCACTCGGACGGTTAGTCCATTTTGAAAAATTTAGCCTCAATTTTCACTTTTTTAATTGTACCCTGCACCAATCACCGCTGTTTTCGGGTATCCTGGTTTTTTTTTGTTATCTTTGAATTTTTATCAGTGTTTGTCTACCGCAGCAAACAAATACTTATTCCAAAGAGAAGATTCCCTTTTGAGCTGAAGAGACCTCAAATTACATGACGTAGCTTCTTAATAACTTCAGTCGGTGGAAGATCACTTGGCTATGTACAAAGAATGACGTTAGACTCCAACCTCGCTCCCAGGAGAAGGCTGGCCAGATTCAGACCACAAACATCCGGATTGCGAATCAATCAATCAATCAATCCTTTATTTAAACACGTGACACCTAGGAGTACAGAAGTACTCGTTAAAACGTGTACGTGTATTTCTATCCACCCAACCCAACCCAGGGGAGGACATCCATCACACAGTAATCTCGTGCGTGGGAAATTAACGTCTCCTACCCCAAACCCTGCAGGAGACGGGACCTCCGGCTTAACGTCTTATCCGAGAAGACGAAGCAAGGTGAGTGAAGCGACTTGCTTAAGGCCACAACGTAGTGCCCCATCCAGTACTCGAACCTGGGCCGTCCGACCCAGAGTCCAGCGCTCTGACCACTGGGCCACTCACGCCTCACGTGGTCAGATCCACTTTATTGCTCTCTGCCAATCTAAGAAAAATTAGTGATGCATAAAGTTAACGCTCTTATGGAAATTCTCACTAAAGTCAGTTGTCACTAACCGATCGACAAGGAACTCCCAGATTTCTCAGATCTCCCTGTACAGATCCACCACAGGGAAAAGAAAAATGTATTTTAACCTTTTGAGAGATCATTTAATTTCTTATTTCATATTAATTTTTCATTTAATTTGTATATATATATATAGGTAATTTAGTGTTAACAACTGAGTTGAAAACATACATTGGCCACCGTAAAGAGTGTAAAGGCTTACGTTTCGAACGTTAGCTCATCGTCAGAGTGACTGGAGGAGTTGTGGGTTGTGTGTGGGTTTATATGCAGACAATGGAGCTACGCTATTAGTGGAAATGTGGTGACGAGAAAACAAGAATAAATTAGTTGAATGAAAAGCGCTCGTTGATACCGTGGGGATTAAGAGTGCCGATTTGTAAGAAAAATTTTTGTTCTTGTGTTTTGGGGCTTTCCAAGCTGCCTAAATGTAGGGAAAGGCCGGAAACTGCCATATGCTTTATAGAATAAGTAGGGAGATTAACGTGTCTAGCGACTGGTTTGGCTGCGTCCTAGTCATTTCTTTCAACTTCGTGAAGGTGTTCTCAGAATCGGTCACGTAGTCGTCTGTATTCATATGATTGCACGTATAGATGGTTGCAAAATACATTGCACCACATAACACTTTTCGTCTAGTACAATGGCAAAAGATTCAGATTCAGCTTTCTTATACACTGAATTATTAGGGTTCTGCTTTTTGCAATACTACCTGAATTCAACACTCTCTATTTGCAATACTGGACAAATTTTTTAACTTTACCAGCTGATCATTCAGAGAGAAAAATAAAGGAAGGTCATTTTTTTGTTTATCGGTAAAGTCGCGACTGGATCTAATTGCTTCGGAGTAGCTGACAGATGGAGCAAAATTCTCGACCAATCACTTTACAGAAATTAATACAATCCCTGACTGTCTTTGACACCGCTCATTTGCAAACTTCTCTTTACCTCTGGACGAAATAAATTTATAGTCCTGTCATTGGCCGATTCGTTGTTTTTCATTCCTTCGTTACTTTCTGAGCCTAACAGGCTAAAGTCTTTAATATTCTAAACACAATATTGCATTTTTCACACTTAATTTACATCTATTGATGTCACAAAAAAGCCGGCCCTCATTTTTAATTTACATCTGCCGTCAGCATAAACAATAGTCAAACTCCTGTATTCTTTTTGTTTAGCGCTTGATGCAGAATGATTGTTTGATAAATGTGTTATCTGTATTTCTTTCGGTTGAAATATGTAAAAATATTACATGGCCATTGCTAGACTTTTTCGGAGCTATGTGCAGCTTTTCATGAACTGAAATGGATCCGGGACTTGTGAGGAGGTAGTCAAAGTGAGAGCCGAACGCGGTTTGCGTCTGTAAAGGGGGAAGGGCTATCTGTAATAATCTACCACCGGAAAATATTCCCAAGCTACTCCAAAACGATTAAAAAATAAACCGGTATTATCGCAGTTTAGTAAGTTTGCCGAAGATTCTAAATACCTCCGAGATCCGCCACAAATGAGTGCATAATTTATTCGCAATAATTATTTGGGTCTCTCTCCCTACCCCTCAACAACCATAAAATATTTGGTCTCTGAAGTGTATTTAGTGCTTTCAGGCGAACTTAATAATAAAGAAGTATATGTCAAGCGCTCTTTAATTTAACTGACTATGTTTTGTTTATTCAGTTTGATAGATGAAAAATATGTTAATGACAGCCTTCCTTCAAATAACTTTTTTCAGGTATAAATCCCATGTTTAGTTAAAATGTCTTGAAGTATTAAACAGATAATTTGTATTAATTCTAACGAACGCTGAATTAAAGCGATACTCGATGCTTTTTTCAAAAATTCAAATGCCGGAGTTGAAGACATCTTGACTGTACGTACAGATGGCTTCGATTGTGTTATATGCTTGTGATTGACAGCTACATATGACTTCAAATTTTCCGTTTTAGAATTGTAAATTATCAGAGCCACCGTAGTTTTAACACTCAGCTCTCATGACGGAGAACGTTTGCGACCTTCTCAACAAATCTTCTTTCGGAACCTCTACGGATGTTGAAGATTTTCGTTCGGCACTCGTCGCTTATTGTGTCTTCAACAGCTGTTTGTGTTATACAACCTTCATTTTGAACATCGTCACCATCCATGCGATAAGGAAAACTACGTTGTTGCCAAAACCTTTGAGAACATTATTACTGAGCCTGGCTGCCTCCGATGTCGGCGTTGGTTTGTTGGCACAGCCGCTCCATATTTTTACTCTAGTCAGCTGGTTAAATCGAAAACGTATCGACTGCATTTCTTATAAGATATTGATGGCCATTATGAAATTCTTTTGTGTATCTTCGCTCTTTAATGTTGTAACCATAAGTGTGGACAGGTTCTTAGCTGTTCATCTTCATCTCAGATATCAAGAGCTTGTAACTCACAAGCGTGTCATTGCAGCGGTGATATCAATATGGCTGTTAAGCGCAATTATTTCTTCTAGTGTCTTTTGGGATCCATTGCTTTTCATCTCACAAGTCATTGGGCTCGTGATTAAGACTGTTTGCCTTATTGTGGTAGTAATTGTCTACTGGAGGATTTATATAGTCTTAAAGCGACACATAATCCAGATTGAAGGCCTTCAAATCCAAGAGGTACAACAGGGAGTTCAAAATGGCGACTTATCTAACTTTTTGAAGCTTCGTAAGTCGGCTCTTGGGACATTTTTTGTATGCATTGTGTTCTTAATTTGTTATTTGCCCTGTTATATTCTCTCCTTTTTACTCCTAACTCACCTTTTAAGTCCAACCTCTTTTTACGAAGCTCGGCTCTATGTAATGACTTTGTTTTTCCTTAACTCGTCTTTGGACCCTGTTATATACTGCTGGAAGATGGGACCCATTCGTCGCACTCTCATGGACATAATGCGAGGCATCATCAATCGGTTCAGAGAATAACAGTTCGTTTCTGATACCGATTCACAATGCATAAGTTAAAAGCCTCGGCCACGGTAATGTTAAACTTGATTTGTAAAAAGTACCTAAGGAAAACTAATGGATGACGAACTTTAACGGTTAGGAAAATTACGCAATGGAGTTTTATAGAGTCAAGCGTAAGAAAGTATCAGTTGCTAGTTTCAAGCGCATTTTGTATGAGAAATTTAAAAATAACTAGAAAGCTTCCTCGCTACTTGAATCATTTTAAAGTTGTCATCAATTAATGTATGTATTTGTACTTGTCGATATGATGATAAATTTATGACCTTGTTAAGTGTATAGCTTGTGAATTAAATACAAAACCGATTTTTAGGTCGCTTTATAGTGTAATAAGTGCCACGAGTTCATCGGTGTTTTTACTACAGTTAAATATAACCCACTTTGAATAAAGCCTTTGCTTACTTGCGATCACGCATAGGCTTCTAGAATTTAGTTGTGCGGTTTTTGTTATAAAGAATAATACTAAGTTGACTTGACTTGATGGTTTTCCATTCGACTAAAAGTCTCAACCTTGTCAACAATAACCCGGACACTTATTTAGTTAGGCAAAGACAGAAGGCTATACAGTTTATGCTAATTACACAAAGTAGAAGGAGCTCAACGCCTATCACTCTGACGGTTAGTCCGTTTTGAAAAATTGAGACTCAATTTTCACTTTTTTAATTGTACCCTGCACCAATCACCGCTGTTTTCGGCTATCCTGGTTTTTTTTTTTGTTATCTTTGAACTTTCATCAGTGTTTGTCTACCACAGCAAACAAATATTTATTCCAAAGAGAAGATTCCCTATAGAGACCTCAAATTACATGACGTAGCTTCTTAATAACTTCAGTCGGTGAAAGAAAGGCTATGTTCTAAGAGTGGCGTTGGACTCCAACCTCGCTCCCAGGAGGAGGCTGGCCAGAGTCAGACCACATATATAGTGGACAAATTTTTTAACTTTACCAAATGAATTTTTAGAGAGAAACATGAAGGAAAGTCATTTTTTTGTTTATCGGTAAAGTTGCGAGTGGATCTAATTGCGTCGGAGTAGCTGACAGGAGGAGCAAAATTCTCGACCAATCACTTTACAGTGTAAAGAGAAACTAATACAATCCCTGACTGTCTTTGACACCGCTCATTTGCAAACTACTCTTTACCTCTGGACGAAATAAATTTATAGTCCTGTCATAGACCGATTCGTCGTTTTTCATTCTTTCACTACTTTCTGAACCTAACTGGCTAAAGTCTTTTTCATATTCTAAACACAGTATTGCATTTTTCACACTAAATTTACATCTATTGATGTCACAAAAAAGCCAGCCCTCGTTTTTAATTTACATCTGCCGTCAGCATGAAAAATAGTCAATTTTCCTGTTTTCTTATTGTTTAAGCGCTTGACGCAGAATTATTATTTGATAAAATGTCTTATCTGTATTTCTTTCGGTTGAAATATGTAAAAATATTACGTGGCCATTGCTAGACTTTTTCTGAGCTATGTGCAGCTTTTCATGAACTGAAGTGGATCCGGGACTTGTGAGAAGGTGGTTAAAGGGAGAGCCAAATGCGGTTTGCTTCTATAAAGGGGGGGAGGGCTATCTTTAATAATCTACCACCGGAAAATATTCCCAAGCTACTCCAAAACGACTGAAAAATATGCCGGTATCATCTCAGTTTAGTAAGTTTGCCGAACATTTTGAATACCTCCGAGATCCGCCACAAACGAGTACGTAATTTATTGGTAATAATTATTTGGGTCTCTCCCCCCACCCCTCATCAACCATGAAATATTCGGTCTGTATTAAGTGTATTCAAGCGAATTTAAATAGAGACATTTGTCAAGCGCTCTTTAATTTAACTGACTATAATGTTTCGTTTATTCATTTTGACAGATAAAAAATATGTTAATGACAGCTTTCCTTCAAATAACTTTTTCAGGTATAAATCCCATGTTTGCTTAAAATGTCTTGAAGCATTAAACAGATAATTTGCTTTAATTCTAACCAACGTCCAGTTAAGGCGATACTCGATACTCGACTGTACGTACAGATGGCTTCGATTGTGTTCTATCCTGGTTATTGAGAGCCTCATATGACTTAACATTTTCCGTTTTAGAATTTTGGAATCGGAAAATATCAAAGCCACAGTAGTTTTAACGCTCAGTTCTCATGGCTGAAAACGTGAGCGACATTCTCAACGAGTCTCTCTCTGGAACCTCTGCGAATGTTAAAGATTTTCGTCCGGTGCTTGTCGCTAATTGTGTCCTAAACAGCTTTTTGTCCTATACAACCATCATTTTGAACATTGTTACCATCCATGCGATAAGGAAAACCGCATTGTTGCCAAAACCTTTGAGAACATTATTACTGAGCCTGTCTGCCTCCGATGTTGGCGTTGGTTTGTTGGCACAGCCGCTCTACATTTCTTCTTTGGTCTGCTCGTTAAAACGAAAACGTATCGACTGCATTTCCGACGAAGGATTGTCGGCCGTTATTATTTTCTTTTGTACATCCTCGCTCTTTAGTGTTGTAACCATAAGTTTGGACAGGTTCTTAGCTGTTCATCTTCATCTCAGATATCAAGAGCTTGTGACTCACAAGCGCGTCCTTGCAGCGGTGATATCAATATGGCTGTTAAGCGCAATTATTTCTTCTAGTGTCTTTTGGAATCCATTGCGTGTCAGCTTACGAGTCATTGAGCTCGTGGTTGTGACTGTTTGCCTCATTCTAGTAGTATTTGTCTACTGGAGAATTTATATAGTCTTAAAGCGACACAAAAACCAGATTCAAAGCCTTCAAATCCAAGAAGTACAACAGAGTGTTCAAAATGGCGACTTATCAAACTTTTTGAAGTTAAGAAAGTCAGCTCTTGGAACATTTTATGTATGTATTTTGTTCTTTATATGTTATTTGCCTTTCTATATTCTCTCTTTTATTCGCCTGGCCTATCCTTTAAGTCTTATCCCTTTTTACGAAGCTTCGCTCTATACAACGACTTTGTTTTTCCTCAACTCGTCTTTGAACCCTGTTATTTACTGCTGGAAGATGAGACCCATTCGTCGCACCCTCATGGACGTAATGCGAGGCATCGTCAATCGGTTCAGAGAATAGCATTTATTATGAGTAATTGTTGTTGTAAATACAAGCTTCTAGAAATCTCCAGACTGCTTAGTCATGCTGACATGCTTCTGGAATGTTCAATACCACTTGGTGAATGTATGTAAGGACCCGGTTATGAAGTAGAAGTAGTTGTTGTTGTCAGGAGTAACAGACTGCTTAGAAAGCTATACCGTGAGAGAGAGCTACAATGGAAGATTGTTAATTTCAAGAAACGTTAGAGGAAACTGAGTTCTACTCAGTGGCGAGCTAAACTATAGACTGTAGAGGGCTTAAGTAAGTTTATGGAGCATAAGTACTGTACTGTCTTTAAAAGTCGCTCCTTATTAAGAATATCACTCGTTGTGTAATAAAGTAGTTGAGTTTGTAGGATTGTAGTGTTTTTCTATCGGTTAGATTAAATCATAACACATTGGTTGGGCTCGTTTCTGATGCCAATTCACAATCCATGGGATAAGAGCCTCGGCCATCGTTAAATTAAACTTGATCTGTCGAAAGTGCCTAAGGAAACCTGAGAGAGGATAAACTTTTAAAGTTAGAAAAAATATACATTGAGGTACTATAGAGTCAAGCATAGGAAAGAATCAGTTGCTAGTTTCAAGCACATTTTGTACGAGAAATTTATAAATGACCAGAAAGCTTTCTCCCTATTTGAAATATTATCTCAAGGTTATGTCATCAGTTAATATATGTATATAGCATGTGAATTAAATAAAAGACCGATTTTTAGATCGCTTTATAGTGTAAC
>NC_142675.1:2640000-2655000 GCF_964200805.1 Pocillopora damicornis | reverse complement strand
TCGGTCGAGCGAAATTTAATTTCCGTAAAACTCGGAAAAATAAAGAGATCCGATCAAACGGATTGTGGTTTTAGTATAGGTACATGAATGTCTTACAACACACAAGAAATGAGCGAAATCCGTGTCTCAAGCAAAATCGACCGGACCGCTCTTACAGAGACACTCTCTTAAAAATTGAAACTCTTCACATTCTACCGCGCACCTGATGCTAAGCATTTTTGTCATCCCGCCTACTGGTTCACTTTAATATGATCAGCCGTACTCCGCTTAACAAAATGTATATTAACAAGTTTCCGCTTCTTCAACAGAACACTCAGCTTCTTCGTCAGCCGGTGCCAACAAATAAAGGAAAATTTGTTTACAGGCAAGACTCCATAACGAGATCTTCACAACCTGACAAGCCTTTCAAAATTAAACCGAAGAACATTAGGACGCACAGAAAACGTAAATTGGCCACCGTAAAGAGTGTAAAGGCTGACGTTTCGAGCGTTAGCTCATCGTCAGAGCGATTGGAGGAGTTGTGGGTTGTATGTGGGTTTATATGCAGACAATGGAGCTACGCTATTAGTGGAAATGTGGTGACGAGAAAACAAGAATAAATTAGTTGAATGAAAAGCGCTCGTTGATACCGTGGGGATTAAGAGCGCCGATTTGGAAGAAAAATTTTTGTTCTTGTGTTTTGCAGCTTTCCGAGCTGCCTAAATGTAGGGAAAGGCCGGAAACTGCCATATGCTTTATAGAATAAGTAGGGAGATTAACGTGTCTAGCGACTGGTTTGGCTGCATCCTAGTCATTTCTTTCAACTTCGCGAAGGTGTTCTCAGAATCGGCCACGAATTAGTCTGTATTCATATGATTGCACGTATAGATGGTTGCACAATACATTGCACCACATAACACTTTTTTCTAGTATAATGGCACAAGATTCAGATTCAGCTTTCTTATACGTTGAATTATTAGGGTTCTGCTTTTTTCAATACTACCTGAATTCAACACTCTCTATTTGCTATAGTGGACAAATTTTTAAACTTTACCAGCTGATTATTCATAGAGAAACATGAAGGAAAGTAATTTTTTTCGTTTATCGGTAAAGTTGCGACTGGATCTAATTGCGTCGGAGTAGCTGACAGGTGGAGCAAAATTCTCGACCAATCACTTTACAGTGTAAAGAGAAACTAATACCACTCCGGACTGTCTTTGACACCGCTCATTTGCAAACTACTCTTTACCTCTGGACGAAATAAATTTATAGTCCTGTCATTGGCCGATTCGTTGTTTTTCATTCCTTCGTAACTTTCTGAGCCTAACAGGCTAAAGTCTTTAATATTCTAAACACAATATTGCATTTTACACACTTAATTTACATCTATTGATGTCACAAAAAAGCCGGCCCTCATTTTAAATTTACATCTGCCGTCAGCATAAACAATAGTCAAACTCCTGTATTCTTTTTGTTTAGCGCTTGATGCAGAATGATTGTTTGATAAATGTGTTATCTGTATTTCTTTCGGTTGAAATATCTAAAAATATTACATGGCCATTGCTAGACTTTTTCTGAGCTATGTGCAGCTGTTCATGAACTGAAATGCATCCGGGACTTGCAGTTATCGCAGTTTAGTAAGTTTGCTGAAGATTTTAAATACCTCCGAGATCCGCCACAAACGAGTGCATAATTTATTCGTAATAATTATTTGGGTCTCCCCTCATCAACCATAAAATATTTGGTCTCTGAAGTGTATTTAGTGTTTTCAGGCGAACTTAATAATAAAGAAGTATATGTCAAGCGCTCTTTCATTTAACTGACTATGTTTTGTTTATTCATTTTGATAGATGAAAAATATGTTAATGACAGCCTTCCTTCAAATAACTTTTTCCAGCTATAAATCCCATGTTTAGTTAAAATGTCTTGAAGTATTAAACAGATAATTTGTATTAATTCTAACGAACGCTGAATTAAAGCGATACTCGATGCTTTTTTCAACAATTCAAATGCCGGAGTTGAAGATCTAGAAATCTTGACAGTACGTACAGGTGGCTTCGATTGTGTTATATGCTTGTGATTGACAGCCACATATGACTTCAAATTTTCCGTTTTAGAATCGGAAAATATCAGAGCCACAGTAGTTTTAACGCTCAGTTCTCATGGCTGAAAACGTTAGCGACATTCTCAACCGGTCTCTCTATGGAACCTCTGCGAATGTTAAAGATTTTCGTCCGGCACTTGTCGCTAATTGTGTCTTCAACAGCTTTTTGTCCTATACAACCATCATTTTGAACATCGTTACCATCCATGCGATAAAAAAACCGCGTCGTTGCCAAAACCTTTGAGAACATTATTACTGAGCCTGGCTGCCTCCGATGTTGGGGTTGGTTTGTTGGTCCAACCGCTCTACATTTCTTCTTTGGTCAGCTGTTTAAAACGAAAACGTATCGACTGCACTTCCGACGAAGGATTTTTGGCCGTTATTGTTTTATTTTGTACATCCTCGATCTTTAATGTTGTAACCATAAGTGTGGACAGGTTCTTAGCTGTTCATCTTCATCTCAGATATCAAGAGCTTGTGACTCACAAGCGCGTCATTGCAACGGTGATATCAATATGGCTGTTAAGCGCAATTATTTCTTCTAGTGTCTTTTGGAATCCATTGCGTGTCAGCTTAAAAGTCATTAAGTTCGTGATTATGACTGTTTGCCTCATTGTAGTAGTAACTGTCTACTGGAGGATTTATGTAGTCTTAAAGCGACACAAAAACCAGATTCGAGGCCTTCAAATCCAAGAAGTACAAATGGGAGTTCAAAATGGCGACGTATCAAACTTTTTGAAGCTTAGAAAGTCAGCTCTTGGAACATTTTATGTATGTATTTTGTTCTTGATATGTTATTTGCCTTCCTATATTTTCTCTTTTTTTCCCGTGGCCCTTCCTTTAAGTCCAATCTCTTTAAACAAAGCTCAGCTCTATACAATGACTTTGTTTTTCCTCAACTCGTCTTTGAACCCAGTTATATACTGCTGGAAGATGAGACCCATTCGTCGCACCCTCATGGACATAATGCGAGGCATCGTCGATCGGTTCAGAGAATAGCATTTGTTATGAGGAATTGTTGTTGTAAATATAAGCTTCTAGAAACGTCCAGACTGCTTAGTCATGCTGACATGCGTACCTAGGGCTTCCTAAAATATTTCATCAAGTTACGCAATTATTACGTAATACTATTAAAATAGTTCGTTTGTAAGCTTCTGGAATGTTCAATACCACTTGGTGAATGTATGTAAGGACCCGGTTATGTAGTAGAAGTTGTTGTTGTTGTCAGGAGTAACAGACTGTTTAGAAAGCTATACCGTGAGAGAGAACTACAGTGGAAGATTGTTAATTTCAAGAAACGTTGGAGGAAACTGAGTTCTACTCAGTGGCGAGCTAAGATATAGACTGTAGTGGGCTTAAGTAAGTTTACGGAGCATAAGTACTGTACTGCCTATAAGAGTCGCACCTTATTAAGAATATCACTCGTTGTGTAATAAAGTAGTTGAGTTTGTAGGATTGTAGTGTTTTTCTATCGGTTAGATTAAATCGTAACACAATGGTTGGGTTCGTTTCTGATGCCAATTAAACTTGATATGTCGAAAGTGCTTAAGGAAACCTGAGGGAGGATAAACTTTGAAAGTTAAAAAAAATATACATTGAGGTATTATAGAGTGAAGCATAGGAAAGTATCAGTTGATAGTTTCAAGTGCATTTTGTACGAGAAATTTATAAATGACCAGGAAGCTTTCTACCTATTTGAAATATTATTTCAAGGTTATGTCATCAGTTAATATATGTATATAGCATGTGAATTAAATACAAAACCGATTTTTAGATCGCTTTATAGTGTAATAAGGACATGAGTTAAGTATAACCCTCCTTGAATAAAGCCTTTGCGATCACACAGACTTCTACAATTCAGTTGTGCAGTTTCTGATATAAAGAATAATATTAAGTCGACTAGATTTGATGGTTGTCTATTCGACTAAAAGTCTCAACTTTGTCAACAGGAACACAGGCACTTATTAACTTAGGCAAAGACAGAAGGTTATACATTTTATGCTAATTACACAAAGTCCAAGGAGCTATACGCCTTTCACTCAGAGGGTTAATCCGTTTTCAAAATCTTAGCCTCAATTTTTACCATTTTAAACTGTACCCTGCGCCAATCACGGCTGTTCTCGGCTACCCTTTTTTCTTTTTTCGGCATATTGGAACTGTTTTTAGTGTGTATCTACCACAGCAGACAAATACTTATTCTAAAAGAGACGATTCCCTGTGGAGCTGAAGAGACCACAAATTACATGACGTAGCATCTTAATAACTCAGTAATAGTACTTAATAACGGGGCTAATAGCTAATGCTAACAGATTTTGAAATGCGGTCATCAATTTGAAGAAATAAGTAACTTGACCATTTATGAGAACCAACTGCCTTGTTAACTGACTTTAACAAATGCCATTTAATATGTTCTCTAAACGGGTAACCAATTTAGCTTTATGATAAAAAGTTATGTGGTACATTATGAGGAACAACACAATAGCAAAACAAATTGGAAAGTGCTGGAGCCTGAACTAACTGCTTACCTTATTCCTCAATTTCCTTAAGATTCTGAGAGATGGTTAATTATTATTAATTATTAATAATATTAATATTAATTAATTATTATTAATATAATTAATAATTATTAGATAATTAATAAGATAGTAAGAGGCTGAGACCTGCTTTACATTCTCTACCCATTTAAGGTACTGCTCAATATAGGTCCCAAAACGTTTTGTCAAAGGTACACGTTCTGAAGATGTAGTCACACTAAGGTCATACAAGATATAAGTTTACCAGGCTTCGGTCCTTGATATACATGATTGCATCATCAGCATACTGATGGCAAGTACAATCAAGTTTCCCTTGCAGATCAGCAATATATATGTTAAAAATGAGAGGACTGGTGATCGAGCCTTGTGGAACTCTAAAGCTAATGCAAACAGATTTTGAAATACGGTCATCAATTTAAAGAAACTGCTCTCTTCAACACGACTAGTTGACTGTCCATTAAAGGTGTGACCCTGAGAATCCAAAACCTTTTGTTTTCTTAAGGACAGAACTCTATACTTTACAGTATCAAAAGCCTTCGTGAAGTCAGCTTAGACAAGCAGAGTGCATCTGGTTCATCACGTACATTAAATAAGACAGATGTTGTTGAGTGGCCTTTCCTAAATCCAGAAAAGGTATCCGCGAGGAAATGGTGGTTTTTTTAAAAAAATTAACAACTTGGTTGTGAATAAGCCTCTTGTAGATTTTAGACAAAACAGGGCAATATAGAGATTGGTCGAAAATCATTATTAACTTGAGGACTATCCAACTTTGGGATTGAAGTTATGCCAGCTTGTTCTTATTTAACTGGAAAGTATCATAATTTTATGAATGAATGAATTATGTTTGTTAGGGCTCTGAATAGGCAGTAGGCTTTAAAAATTTTGATGGAATTAGATCAGGGCCAGTTGATGTTGAAGTGCCAGATCATACGAGATTCAGCTGACGTAAAACCTCACGAAATGTAAAAGGCTCTTAGGTAAAGGTAGCATTTGCTGTCAGAGACTCTACGCCTTATAATGTATCTATCAAGTCTATGAAATCTTCTCTAATATCCGATGTTTCAACACCAGTAGTCTTCGTAGTTGTGTTTGCAAAGTGTTCGTTGAGGGTATCTACATTGCACGTCAAAAGTTGGCTATGTACAAAGAATGGCGTCAGACTCCAACCTCGCTCCCAGGAGGAGGCTGGCTGGAGTAAGGCACAGGCATCCGGATTGCGAATCAAGCGCTCAGGCCCGCTTTAGTGCTGTCTGCCATTATAAGAAAAATTAGTGATGCATAAAGTTAACGCACTTTTGGAAATTCTCACTAAAGTCAGTTGTCACTAATCGATCGACAAGGAATGCCCAGATTTCTCAGATCTCCCTGTACAGATCCACCACAGGGCAAAGAAAAATTTATTTTAGGAATGTCAAACTTTGGAATTCCTTAGGTCTTTCAGCCTAGTGGAGAAGGATATTGACAGAATTCAAACTCTACATAAAGAAACAATTTATTTTAACCTTTTCACAAATCATTTAATTTCTTATTTCACTTTGATTTCATTCGTTTTATTTGTATGTATACATATATATATATATATATATATATATATATATATATATATATATATATATATATTATGCATGCTCACTAGTTTTTCTAGTTTGAGCACTCTGGCATGGCTTAAGTGATCCCACATGTGTGAGATCACTTGGGGTGGCTTTATTGCCTTACCTCCATCCTAGCATCAGCACTGCACTGATTCGGCCCAGAAGGCCGAAATAGTACTGAAAGCTTCTCGGCCTCTTGGGTAAGGTTAAAAGGCTTATGAAAAGTTTATTTTCCTTGCTTTTGCAGCAATTGTCAACATGGACAGCCAGGAAAGTGAAAATATCAGCCAGTTTACTACAGATAACTCGACAGCGAATCCAGGAGACGTCGTAGACGCAAGCGTGGTAGAAGGTTCACAGTCCTGGGGCGCAGACGTGGAAATCGAAATCCCTGAGGTACTAAAAAATCTGGAAAATAAGGGTGTGAAATTTCAGGCCGTGCCTTTTTTGAATGCTCCTAGTCAAAGTAGAATCACGAAGGATCGCTCTATTTATTTTAGCGTTGATACAACCGTCACATCGCAAATAATTCTCGAAGCTTTTGACGCGGCAGAAATCGATATTGACGCTATCACCGGAATCCAGAGAAAGGCGTCCAATAGATCTTGGATCGTGACTTTTAAGAGCCGTGCAGCTAAAGAAGCCGCTCTTGAAACACCTTTTGTCGTGATTGCCGGTCTCAAAGTGTTCCTGGGCGACTGCGAAAATCGTTTGGTCCTCGTCAAGATCCATGAAGCCCCCGCTGAACTACCCGACACTGCCGTGATTGGCCGACTCAGCCACTACGGTCGTGTCCTTTCATTTCGGCGCGACAAAATTGCACAACATATCGAGAATGGAGTAAGAACGGCTCGAATGGCGCTACATCGAACTATCCCTGCCAACATCAACATAGCTGGTGAACCTATCAAAATATGGTACCCAAATCAGCCAAAAGCTTGCCGGAATTGTGGAGCTACTGACCACATGGCCAAAGACTGCTCTGCAGTCCGTTGTTTTAATTGTGAATGCCCTGGGCATCGAGCTCAAGAATGTAAAGACTCGCCAAGATGTTCCGTTTGTTTAGCGGACAACCATTCCATGCCTCAATGCCCCTTCCTGCTCTTCAGCGCGAACGTCGATAGTGAGCCAACGCCACCTAAAACTGAAAAGGAAAAGAAACAAGAGCGAGCCCAGCGCGCCAAGGAAAGAGAAGAAAGGCAGAAAAAACTACAACAACAGAGAGAACAACAGCGACAACAAGAAGAACAACAGAAATTACTAGAAAAGCAGGAACAGCAAGAACAACAGAAACAACAAGATCAAGAGAAACAACGAGAACAACAACGCGACGAAGGTAGAAGAGAACGACCAAGAGAACGAAGAGACGAGCGAGGGAGGGACGATCGAGAAGAACGAAGAGATGACCGGAGAGACGGTAGAAGAGAGAGAGATAGAAGCGATCGAGATTATTATCGCGGCCGCGATGACCGCGATAGATCTTCCCGCCGTGACTACTCTGGCTCCGAAACTGATGATGATGGATGGGAGAGAGTTAAACCTAGGAGAAGGCGGTACAGATATTAATTTTTTATTTATATTCAATGAGTAAGCTTAAAATAATTTCTCTAAATGTGCGAGGACTCGGGTCCTCCAGTAAAAGTCGAAAAATTATTCAAGAATTAAATTATTCAAACTGTGACATAATCCTTTTACAAGAAACACATGTCTCATGCAAAAAACAAGCGGAGGAATTCGAAATACTCTGGCGCGGCAAATGTCTGTGGTCCTTCGGGACTGGCAGGTCTGCCGGTGTTGCCATCCTCTTTTCTCTAAACTTTCCAGGCAAAATTATCCGTTTTTTGACCGATTCCGAAGGAAGAATATTGAGCTTACTCATTGACTACTATAATTCTAAACTAAATTTAGTAAACATTTACTCTCCCAATACTATTTCGGATCGTAAAAGTTTTTTCTCTTGTCTGCACAATTACTTTCTCCCCCAAGGGGACCTAGTGATCGGGGGAGACTTTAATTGTGTGGACAATGTCCTAGATAAATTAAATTGTTCCGCCATCCTATTGTCTGATCAAAAACTTCTCCGATCCCTTTGTGCTGACTTCTCACTTACAGACATTTGGCGCAAAAACAACCCGCGCAAAGTAGCTTTCACCTGGTCTAATAAAGACCATACCCAGGCATCTAGAATTGACCGCTTTCTCGTCGCTAAAGGCTTAACCCTAGTAACGAAATGTAATATTCTTCCATGCGTATACGACCTATCCGATCATGACTTTGTAAAAATTGAACTAACGACTAACCCTTCTAATCACGGTCCTGGAATTTGGAAGTTCAACAGCTCTTTACTCTCAGATGTAGAATTTAAAAACATTATGTCAAAATCGATTAACAACTTTAAGCTTAAAATCCCCGAATTCGCCTCCCTTCGCGAATGGTGGGATGCTCTAAAAATTGAAATCCGCAAAACAAGTATTTCATACTGTATCCGTAAACAGAGAACAGCAAATGCCAAAAGAATCCTAATTACTAAGCAATTAACCCATGCTAAAAACGCTTTACATTCTAATCGCTTAAATAACCCAGGTGTAATTAGCGATTTGGAAAGCCAATTGTCCTCTCTGATCTCGAAAGAAGCCGAAGGAGCTAAAGTCCGCTCCCGAGCACAATGGTTCGAAGAAGGTGAGAAACCAACACGCTATTTCTTCCGTCTGGAGAAAAAACGAGCTGACATGAATAGTTTTGAATCTTTTTTTGACGAGAACGGTGTTCTCAGAAATTCTCAAAATGATCTTGAAAGAATTTTAACCAATTTCTACAAGAATTTATTCACCCAAGATCCTCTTGATATGCGAATTCAAACTGAAATAATTGACGGCCTCGAATTTTCACTGACTGATTATGAGCGCAATCTATGTGAAGGCCCTTTTTCTAATAAAGAATTACTTACTGCATTGGAAGGCCTTCAGACCGGCAAGTCACCCGGTTCTGATGGTCTCCCAACAGAATTTTACTCGTGTTTTTGGAACGATTTGAGCGAATCTCTCCTTTCTGTTTTGAACGAGGCCTTTCTTGCTGGCTCCCTCGCGGATAGCCAGTACGAGGGCCTCCTACGACTCATCCACAAAAAAGATGATCGACGCCTCGCAAAAAATTGGCGCCCAATTTCCTTGTTAAACACTGACTACAAGTTAGCATCTAAAATCATCACTGAACGATTGAAAAAAGTCATGAACTCCATCGTGCATTCAGACCAAACGTGCGGCGTGGTCGGCCGCACTATCTTCTCAAATTTGGCCTTACTTCGTGATGCCCTCGACATGATTGACAAAACTAATGAACCGGGTATTCTCATTTCCTTAGATCAAGAAAAAGCTTTTGACCGAGTTGACCACGAATTCATGATGAGAGTATTGCGTAAATTTGGTTTCGGCCCCTCCTTTTGTGGGTGGGTCGAACTATTTTATTCTAAAGCCTTCTCTAGAATCATTGTTAATGGCTCCCTGTCCCCCCCTGTCCACTTAAGAAGAGGGGTGAGACAGGGATGCCCATTATCTCCTCTCCTTTATGTGCTAGTTTCAGAAGTATTATCAACGCAAATCCGTAATTGTAAAGATATTGAAGGTTTCCTGCTCCCCGGAGCAGGGGGCCTTCAATATAAAATATCCCAGTACGCTGACGATGCTACTTGCATCTTAAAATCCGAAAGATCTCTTTCTTCACTTCTCCGAGTCGTATCAAAATTTGAACAAGGATCTGGCGCTAAACTGAACACGTCCAAATCTGAAGCAATGTGGTTAGGAAAATGGCGAACTAGAATTGAATCTCCCTATGGCCTCAAATGGGTCACTAAAATGAGAGTGCTTGGTGTTTACTTCTCAAACGGCCTCGTCAATGTCGACGACGACAATTGGCGGGCCAAATTAGACAAACTAAGTTCGGTTCTAAATCTTTGGAAACAAAGAGACCTGTCTTTTATCGGTAGGACCTTAATTGTAAATACCTTAGGCGCAAGCCGTTTATGGCACGTTGCTAAAGTCATCCCCCCACCCCGTTGGGTGCACGATAGCTTTAAGTCGATCATTTGGCCTTTTATCTGGAGAGGAAAAATGGAAAATGTTAGTCGCGATCGCTGTTGTGCGCCCCCATCATCCGGGGGCCTCAACGTCGTTAATTTTAAAGCTAAGTGCGCTAGCCTGCGCCTTTCTGTTTTTTCCAGTTTAAGAGATGACTTTGGCACATCCAAATGGCATTACCTAGCTCGATATTTTTTAGGACATAAGCTAACTATTCTAGATCCCCGTTTTTCTTTTCCCACCAATTCTGCTCCCTCTTCCTTCCTTCCTTCCAATTACTACCGCCTTTGTCTAGATAATTTCCGTACCTTGCATCAGAAAACTGGTGCCTTACCTGATTTACTCACCGGTAAGAATTTATATCTTTTGTTGCTTGACCCCGTCTGCGTTGCACCCCGGTGCTCCGGTTTTTGGGCGTCTGCTATGGACCGCCCCATCAATCGTTGGGCCTGGGTGTGGCGCAAGTCTCGCCTAAAGCTAATTGAAAACAAGAAGAACGATCTAATTTGGCTATTGATCCATAGAATGATCCGCGTAAGATATCTCCTTAAGTCTTGGGGATACATCAATAATGACAAATGCGCGATCTGCGGAAAAACGGAAACTATTGAACACTGCTTCTTGGGATGTCCCAGAGTTGTGAAAGTCTGGGACCACTTCTCCCCCCTTTTCCGTGCTCTACTCGACTCCCCCTTCTCTATCTCCCCTACATCTATCTACTACCCTTTTTCCCTAGACAAATCTACCACCGCTATATCCTTATCTAACTTTCTCAAGGCGACCATCATATATTGGTGTTGGCTTGCCAGAAATAAAGCTACCTTCGAAGGTTCTCTTTTGAGCTCCAACGCGATTATAGACTTAATTAAGAAAGATGTCCAACTCAGAATTCTTAGTAACGACACTGATACCTTAAGGAATTTTTGGTCTTTTAAAAACGTACTTTGTTCGGTCGACGCTGGTAAGCCCATCTTCTTCCCCTCTCTTGCTCCCCCCTGAACCTTTGCATATAATAAAACTTGTTAAATCTCGCCCATGAGGGGTGCTTACTCCGGGCTACAGGCCCGCGCGCTGTTTGCGCCCCACATGGTCTGAAATATCTCTTTGTAAATAGTAAATAGAAAACTTTTAAATAGAACTTTGTTACCTCTTACAGGTGGGCGCTTACTCCGGGCTGTTATAGCCCGTGCGCTGTTCGTGCCGCCTGTAAGAAAAAATATCATTAGTTAATTGAGACCTGTAATTACCTAAATAACTCATAATTTAATTCGAATACTTTAATCAATTAGAATTGTAAATAGATATCATTGACGAAATAAAACTGCCTGGTCTCCAGGCTTTTATATTTAAAAAAAAAAAAACTGTCTGCAGTTAGATATAGCTCTTTGGCATATAAAGCTTTGCTCTCATGTCCAAATTGAGCACTCTACTAGGATGAGTCATTGCTGCTAGCATTATGCATGCTCACTAGTTTTTCTAGTTTGAGCACTCTGGCATGGCTTAAGTGATCCCACATGTGTGAGATCACTTGGGGTGGCTTTATTGCCTTACCTCCATCCTAGCATCAGCACTGCACTGATGAGGCCCAGAAGGCCGAAACAGTACTGTCTGCAGTTATATATATATATATATATATATATATAAACAGGGAGTCTGTAAGTCGATTTTCGCGTGGAACAGTGCTCGATACGTTGAAGCAGAGCGGAATAAATATTTTAAGAGGAAAAAAGGATGCAACAACATTTTACCGACAAGCCTGTTTCGTGAATCGCTTCACTCTTCAGGGGTTTAATGAAAGAATATTCATGTGACTATCGTGTATATACTAGGAAAATTTACATAATACGCGGTAAACTTAAAAACTTTAAAGTTCAGCTGTTGCGTAGCAATATATATATATATATATATATATATATAAATGTGGGGGTAGAGTCTACCTTAGCATAAAGTGCTTAATGCTGGGATAGCAGAGCTAAGTATACATAAGTTAAAGAATTAAAGAGGACGCATCGATTCTCTGTGACTCCGAGTTTCGCGCCTAAGCGCTCGTCAGACAGAACTTTGTTCAATGAAGAACATATCTCCTTATAGACAAATTAGATAAGTAGCTAATTAATTCACTAGTGTGATGATCTGATCTACGTGTGAAATAAAGATTCTATAGAGCTATTGTTCGCGGCTTGTGAAATTTGCCAACTAAAACTTATTCTCGTGGCGGCATTTAGAAATGAGTTCTGTTCTTTTGTTTGATGAAGACGGCTTCTTAGCTCTAACTTAGTAAAGTTTTTCTGTGAGGCACAAGTAGCACCGCACAGAACAGACAAAGAAACATAAATTGGTTTAATCCGCCCTACAGCATGAACGTACAAACAAACATCGGCAGAGAGTTTCTGAACCTCGTCAGTAAATATTTTCCGAATTATTTTCTTTGTGGCTTTTTTTTGTTTGTTTTTTGATATTTTTCGCTTAAAGTTTGTTGATTTTGTTTTTGTCATCTTTTTATAAGCACCACTTTCTGCTCCTTCACGTGATTTTGTATCTTATTCATTGGTTGTCACCTGTAATTACGTAATCAATCTTTTTTATTCAAAATTTTATTCATATTAATGTTACAAAAATACCAGCCCTCATTTTTAATTTACATCTGCCGTCAACATAAACGACAGCCAAACTTCCTTATTCCTTTTCGTTTAAGTGCTTTATGCAGAATTGGTGTTTGATAAAATGTCTTATCTGTATTTCTTTCGGTTGAAATATGTAAAGATACTGTGTCTCTGAAGATGTCTTCTGTGTGTTCAGACGAATTTAGAAATAAAGAAGCATTCGTTTATTTATTTTGATACATGAAAAATATGCTAATGACAGCCTTCCTTCAAGTAACTTCTTTCAGGTATGATTCCCATGTTTAGCTGGAATGTCTTGAAGCATTAAAAAAATAATTTGTTTTAATTCTAACTAAAGCTGAGTTAACGCGATACTCGATGCTTTTTTCAAAAATTCAAATGCCGGAGTTGAAGACATCCGGATTGTACGTACAGATGGCTTCGATTGTGTTCTATGATGTGATGGACAGCTACATATGACTTAAAATTTTCCGTTTTAAAATCGGAAAATATCATAGCCACAGTAGTTTTAACACTCAGCTCTCATGGCGGAAAACGTTTGCGACCTTTTCACCGAATCTTTTTTCGGAACCTCTCGGGATGTTGAAGATTTTCGTCCGGCACTTGTCGCTAATTGTGTCTTCAACAGCTTTTTGGCTTATTCAAACATCATTTTGAACATCGTTACCATCCATGCGATAAGGAAAACCGTGTTGTTGCCAAAACCTTTGAGAACATTATTACTGAGCCTGGCTGCCTCCGATGTTGGGGTTTGTTTGTTGGTTCAACCGCTATACATTTCGTATTTGGTCAGCCGGTTGGAACAAAAACGTATCGACTGCATTTACTACAAGGGATTGTTGGCCGCTATTACATTCTTTTGTATATCCTCGCTCTTTAATGTTGTAACCATAAGTGTGGACAGGTTCTTAGCTGTTCATCTTCATCTCAGATATCAAGAGCTTGTGACTCACAAGCGCGTCATTGCAGCGGTGATATCAATATGGTTGTTTAGCGCTATTATTTCTTCTGGTGTCTTTTGGAATCAATTACTTGTCAGCTTACAAGTCGTTCAGCTCGTGATTATCACTGTTTGCCTCATTGTAGTAGTAATTGTGTACTGGAGGATTTATATAGTCTTAAAGCGACACAAAATCCAGATTGAAGGCCTTCAAATCCAAGAACTACAACAGGGAGTTCAAAATGGCGACTTATCAAACTTTCTGAAGCTTAGAAAGTCAGCTCTTGGAACATTTTATGTATGTATTTTGTTCTTGATTTGTTATCTGCCTTTCTATATTCTCTCTTTTTTACTCATGGCTCGCCTTTTAAGTCCAATCTCTTTATACGAAGCTCGGCTGTATGCAACGATTTTTGTTTTCCTCAACTCGTCTTTGAACCCTGTTATATACTGCTGGAAGATGAAACCCATTCGTCGCACTCTCATGGACATAATGCGAGGCATCGTCAATCGGTTTTGAGAATAGCATTTGTTATGAGTAATTGTTGTTGTAAATATAAGCTTCTAGAAAAGTCCAGACTGCTTAGTCATGCTGACATGCGTACCATAGGGCTTTCTAGAATATTTCATCAAGTCACGCAATTATTATGTAATACTACTACACCTTTGGCTGTTCATTTACGCAAAATGTACATTCATTTACGTCAACAGTTGAAACTATACGGCAAATATGCATTTATCAGCACTTCCAAGAACTTCATTAACGCGAACGAACTTTCAATAACGCCAATTTCTTCGGTTATTTCTGTCCAATGCGTCTACTTGTTCATACAGCATACTCTGATTCTTACAGTGTATTGTACATGTAAAATATTCTTCATTTTATAACTGCTTCAGCAAAGTATTGTGCCAAAAAACACATAAAACTGAAATGATAATGTACATACTCTTGTATTTTTGTTCAGTATTTTAAAATACATGTGCCTACGATAAATAATACTGACGAATATTTTTTTCTTTCTATTGGCTATTCGAAAAACACCAATGTTTGTCAGTTTACGTCAATGATTGACCATTTTGAATAAAAGATTGTATGAAGGTGCAATTGAATGTGCGTCTCTGTGCAAATTGTATTATTGTATGTCTCTAATACG
>NC_142675.1:1887500-1890000 GCF_964200805.1 Pocillopora damicornis | reverse complement strand
AGTGGTTACTGTGTATTGTAGATATTTTATTCTCTGAACTGTAGATTAAAGTTGTAGTTGATAACTGTTTTTTTGCCAATTTTTAATTTGTTACAAGGTCTTTCATATTTATACTTACTTAGCATGTTGTCTCCACAGAGTTTGAGTGATCTTACAGACAGCAGGTATGAACTGTGGACGAAAAAAAAATGAGTGATCGGCAAATTAAATGAAAAAGCAAACAAACACCTCCCAGGTGGACTGATAGATAGACTGACAGATAAACTGACAAAGAGATGGACATACATGCAAAGTCAGCTTGACAGGCAGATAAATGGATGTTGGACAGACAGACATACAGATGGACAGACAGAGAGACAGACAGTCAGGCCAACAGATAAACACACAATCAGATTGATGGACAGAGCCAGGCCAACAGACAGCAAGGCCAACAGATAATTAGGCCAACAGAGAGATAGACAGACAGATTGACAGACAGAGCCAGGCCAACAGACAGACAGATAGATAGGCAGACAGTCAGGCCAACAGACAGACAAACCAACAGACTGACTGACAGACAGATTGACAGGTAGAGAGCCAGGCAAACGGACAGTCTAACATACTTTTGGGTTAATTTTCACTAGTTGGGTTGGGGTGTGTTTAACTTGTTTTCAAATAGTGGTGTCATGACAATGTTTTCATATCTATAATCATATCAATAAATTTGTTAATTTACCTTAAATGTCAACTTTTGTCTTTTTTTTTCCTTAGGGTCCTTTGTGCTTTGGTGAACTCATTTGTTCCAGAGACTTTCACCACAGAAGTCTTATTAAATGACCGGTAAATTTTCAATATATTTTGAGGGGAACGAATCATTGAACGGATAATTTATTTACCCTTGAATTTCAGAGGGCTGTAGATGCAAAAAAATTGTCTGTGCAATTTCCAACTGTGACCACAGATAAAAGATAGCTGTAACACAAGGAGTTTTGTGCCCTCCTCTTTAGTTGCGTCTACTATGTGAATTCTAAAACATCCTTTGTCATCTTTACTGTCACAGTATAGTGCCACGTTTCACCCAGGAGTATATCGAGGAGGAAAAAAGATTACCGGCGAACTGTCCGAGGAACCAGACAACGTGCAGGGAGGGGGGTGGTTTTGTATTAAATTTTCCCAATTAGTATCATAGGAATTGTATGGTAGACAGGAAGGAGCATTCTGAAACCGAGATAGAGCAAATTTTGGTCAGACATCGACAGTAATTCGGAATTGGTCTGGGTTTGCTTCACTTTTCTCTATGATTGGTCCAAAAAACTCGCGTCGCTCTTTAAACCAATCAGATTCCAATGATAACCAATCGCGACTTTATAACCCGCGTTTTCCCGCGCTTTAGTCAGTTTGCTCGTTTGTTCGCGATATTTCCATTGTTCTAAGTGGCTGTTTGTTTTTCATGTGGTTTGGTTTGTCGACACTCAACCATAAAGCGTTGTAAACGTCTGTGGTAGGGGTTTCTTTGCTTGTGTGCAGACTTGACGTTGTTCTCTAACCAGGTTTTTTTTTTCTCAGGTGGACAATAAACCTCGCGTTGAGGACAGCAAATCAAATGTTTAAATCTTCAAATCCCTTTGACTCTCAAGACTTAGTTGAGGTAAACTAAGCTCGGAATTTTGTCAGTAATCTGATTTAAGCAATATGCATGGATGTAACAGTTTTCCTCACCGACAGTTTGACAAGGGCGAAAGTTTCGAAAAACTGCTTTTCTCGGAACAGATGCTGTCGGCCGTAGAAGCATCTGAGTATATTTTTATGCTTAATGAAGGTTTTTATAATAAATTCACTTCTCCTTCAGAAATTGATAATATTGTGGTAGATAATATTGAAACGCTTTTTGCGGGTTTTCATACGGAATCAGATGTGTACCTGTAGCTCAGGGAATGATTTGTTTCCTTCATTCAGGGTGACATAATGTCTGTATGCTGTTATTTTGGATTTTTCTTCATGAGTGGATACAGATATCGACAATCCAGAGCAGTGCTCAAGAGACTGGTGAGTTGTCTTAATCTTTAGCGCATCTATTGATGCTTAGAAAGATTTTTTTTGAAAGCGCCGGTGGTGAGTAGCCGAGTGGCTGAGTGGCCGAGTGGACTACTTTTTGGCTCTTTTTTGCGAGACACATCTAATCTGTTTCGGTGCTATGATCTTGTACTGCAGGATGAATTGAATGTCTTGAAAATTGGGATCAAAGACGAAATGGAACAGTTTCCATCCCTCATTACCAATGTAAAGGATCTAAAGAGAAAGAAAGAATTAGAGAATCTTATATCTGTGTACGATGAAGGTGAGGCTCGCTTTCTTGTTAAGAGAAATCCTTCGGACCTTTTCTCGCATTTCAGCTCAGTCCATGACAATGGAATTGTTAAAATTTTTAGATTGTCGAAAGTAATCTGGGATTGCATTTTACTTTGCTCTCTGATTGGTCCAGAATACTCACGCCACTTTCTGAACCAATCACATGCAAAAC
>NC_142675.1:1540000-1652500 GCF_964200805.1 Pocillopora damicornis | reverse complement strand
AAGGAAGTTTGGTTCTCCCTGCGCCCATGCTGAGAACCGGCCCGCTAATGGAGTACCGTCCATCCAGTAAAAATTATCGTTTATTTTTCTGTTCAGTCCAATCCATGCACTACGATCTCTCCCGTTTGGTTGGCTCATTATAAGGCGAAATATGAAGTCGTTCACATCGGCAGATTTGATTATCGGCGGATGTGCCCGGTGATTTTGACAAAACGCGAGTGCATCGTTCCATCTTGGAGTGGGAGTGTTATGAATAAGGTAGCATGAATTCTCATGACGAAACCAACCTTGCGGGCAATCCTATTGGTCAGTAGAAGTTGACAAAAAATCAGATCATGTCATTTCCAAAATATTATCATAACAATGAACATGAAGGGGTTGTACGTGACAGCTAATGATCTAAACAAACTATCTTCGAGTGATGTGCTAGTTTAAATAACAAATAATTTTGCCATAACAGTGATAAAATCAAGTGGGTCGAATGATCTCATCAATGGGTAATTTCGAAATAAAAAATCGCACACAAGCCATTAATGACGTTACGCAGGTCAAATATAGAAAACTGGCTGCAAACAGAAAAAACTACATTTTTTACTACCTGCTTTCAGCCGTTGGAACACTGAGGTTAAAATATTTGAGTAATGCAGTATGGTCGATATTCACACAACACTCAGCTTTAAACTCGGGTATATTTAATCACATATGGAGGCGCGGTGGCCTCATAGTTAGTGCGCCCGACTTCGGATCGGGTGGTCCGGGTTCGAGCCCTGGCCGGGGTCATTGTGTTGTGTTCTTAGGCAAGACACTTTACTCTCACAGTGCTTCTCTTCACCCAGGTGTACAAATGGATACCAGCAAATGTGCCAGGGGTAACCCTGCGATGGACTAGCATCCCATCCAGGGGGGAGTAGCAATACTCTCAGCCGCTTCATGCTAAGAAAACCGGAGTTAAGTACCGGCCCCATGGGCCACCTGGGCCCGTATAAAGGCTTTTTACTTTATATTTAATCACAGACAACTGAACAATTATCCGGTAGATATGAAGAATTGGTAGATGTGCCCCATGAGTTTGACAGATACTCTGTGCATCGCTCCAATTCAGGGTAGTGTTGTAGGAGATAACACGAGCGTCCAAAAACAATCCAATCAAGTGGGCAATCCTTTCGGACCGGTAAAAGATGGAAATCAATCACAATTAAAACAAAAACACCGAAATCACACGTAGATATTTGTGATGATAAAGAAAAAAGAATCACTATAAGTGCAATTACAAAAAAACCGACCAATCAAATTACAGGAGACGAGCTACGAGTTTTACAAAAATTCCTGATCGTCTGTGCTTGTTTTGGTCTCTAAACAATGACTGGCACATTTGAATTTACGTAGGATAGTTGTTCGTTTCTAATGATGTGATTGGTTAATTTTGTATAAATTCGAGGTTACCCGCCAACGGCTGCGGTGTCGTGAGCGACTGGGAACCAGCTAAATGACTTAAAAATATCCTTTATTTCTCTGGTTGTTCAAATGGTGGATAAAGCCATCCGCTCCATAAATCTCTATCCGTTGGATAGCGAAGTACGTTTTGTTGGCATTTATCCGCTGAATAGCGATATATCCGGTGGATAGCGTTATCTGCCCCTTGAACAACTGGGGCCCAGGGCGTTACGTGTTACAAATCTACTTTTGATAAATCAATTTCAGGAAAACAGTTTTGTAGTTGTTAATAGAAATGACAACTTCAAACCCGAAACCTATAGGTAATTTTATATAAACTTTACGATCGTTATAGGTCTCTCGTGCACAAAAAGACGAACCTACCCTCATTGGGGGAGGGAGGGAGGGGGAGGAATAGCTGTAACAGCCAATATTGGTAAGTTTCAGAAGCAAACTGGCTCACATGAATTATTCGAAGGCCGAAACTGACTTGTAAACATCAGAATCGTTTTCAGGTGCCATAAACTTAAGTTTTCCATTAGTTTTTCTTCCACAGCGGAATAAGAAGTGATTCAGATCGTGGGCATCCATGCACTGTCTTTCAGAAGTAAATGGGCTCGCATGAATTATTCGAAGGCCGAAACTGACTTGTGAACATCAGAATCGTTTTGAGAACTTAAGTAAAGCCTAAAAAGGACTTTTGTGTCACATTTCATGTAAATTAGCATAAACACAGGAAAACGTGATCTGGTAACTTAAGAGGCTGTCTCTCTCTCTCTTCAACCTGATTAATTTTGCGTCAAAAATAATTCTCCCTGAAACTCTGTCAACAGAAAGACTTTACCTAGGAAAGAACAAAATTAGATTTGGTTTGATTCGAAATAATTTTCAGAGATAAAAGTAATTTTTAGAGACCATAATTATTTCCCAGTCCGTAAGGACCGTCGCAACGTCTCGAAAATTGAAAAATAGTCATATTTTGTAACATTATAAAATATTTGATTCCCATAGTTAAGCCCCAGAATTTATATCAGATTGCTTAAAAACCTTTCTAGTTTGCCAAGAAAGTTAGGATTTGCCCTTTAACTATATCTGAAAAGGCGAATTTTAGCATATCCTGACCACTAGAAATCGCCATCGGCCAATGGCCGTAAATAACCTTGATTTAGACGTTAAGTTTTGGGTTTTGGGATTTGGGACCTGGTTGACGACTCTATCCTATACAACCGTTGAGTTTAGACCTTTTTCGAGTTTAGACCTTTGAGTTTAGACCTTTACCTAGGAATTAGATTTGGTTTGATTCGAAATAATTTTCTGACTGTATTAGGGGCCATAATTATTTCACAATCCGTAGGGACCGTCGCAACGTCTCGAAATTTGAAAAGTAGGCATTTTGTAACATTGTAAAATATTTGATTCGCATAGTTAAGCCCCAGAATTTATATCAGATTGCTTAAAAACCTTTCAAGTTTGCCAAGAAAGTTAGAATTCGCCCTCTCAATATTTTTAAAAAGGCGAATTCTAGCATATTCTGACCACTAGAAATCTCCATCGGCCGATGGCCGTAAATAACCTTGATTTAGACGTTAAGTTTTGGGATGTGGGACCTGGTTGACGACTCTATTCTACACAGCCGTTGAGTTTAGACCTTTATAGTCAAAAATATACAAAACCCCTGTAGGTTTTTGTTTTTTCAAAAACCGTTTGAATCAGCACATGTACGAGCATTCGCGAGTTTTTCGCCTACACCAAAATCGAACCACTGGAGTAGATTTCGTCATAAATACAGCTTACCCGCTTTGCAGCCCGGCTTCTATACTAAAATGCTCAATCTTATTTATACGGAGAGTGTGCTTTGATTCGTCGGCTATGCTCACTGCAGCTGTTGTTCCCTTCACTGGGTGTTGCGTCAAAGCATCTCTCATGTTCCCGACAGTTAGAACATCGTGCCCTTCGTTGCAGGAAGCACGAATAGAGGATTTCATTGGACAGAGGATACGATCGCAAATGTCTTTACCAGACTGCGGCTTCGAGTAGTGATAACTATGAACTTCAACCCCAACTCCTTTTGCGACATCTCTCACAACGGTTACTAGGGAGCTGTTGTGATAGCAACCGGCTTCATCTAACCTCAGATGGACTTTCTGTAGCAAAGGATTCTTGACTTTCAGCTGTTTTAGAAGACCTTCGAGAGTTGACGTAACTGCATACCAGTTCTGAGTACACTGATCAAAGAGGTGAGCCTACGAGATGACTTCCGTCGTGTTAGACTGGCTTCGAGACACAACGCTACTAATGTGCCAACTTAACCCTCTTTCTCCGTACCGGTCACTTTGCTTCTCTCAATAGCGCAGCAGCAGAAACTTGAGAATAAGTTCTTCGTCAGCAATACGCGCAAAAACTTTTTTTTTCAACCATTTTCTCTTTTTTTAGGCCATCCAATTTAAAGCCAAAACACTATTTGTCACTTTTTTCGAAAATGTTGCCCATTTTGGCCACGTACCTGTAAACATAACTTGCTTGCTGCATCAGCCATGTTGCACAAAATCAGCCATGTTGCACAAAATGTTATAGTGTGTGGCCACGCCGAGGACAACAATTTTGCTTGCATGCAACATTTCAATTAAACATTTGTCCGTAAAAGTTCTTTAGGTGTCAATGGATATTATGGTCTGCTTTATTTATAGGATCAGGTAGCGTTATATCACCAGTAAGGTTCGTCCTCTTGCTGGTTACTTTTATCGGGACGTTGCCCTTGCAACAACGTCATATCCTCCGCGAGTTTGATCTTGTGAAGCTTGTAACAAGATACGCAGATTACTGAAAAGCACGAAATACAACAATAATGCAAAATGATAATATGCAGAGCAATACTTATAGATAACAAATAAAAATTGTTGCACTATGATCACGTGACCCCGGGTACTCTCTTAAATTTCGGATAGGGGGGGTGTTGCAAAGGTTGTTAAACTCTGACTCTATTTAGGGATAAAAGGGCGAAAATCGATGCCTGCTTGTTTTTATATCGATAACACAAAAGGGCTCTGTGTAAATGTATAAATGTCTAAAAAAAAAAAAAGGAATGTTATGTTGCATCGGCGTAAACATTGGTGTTAAATTACTTTCCAAGTTTATTTATCTAGTATCTCGCCTTGCGTGTGTGACATAAAAAAATGCTTTTCTAAACATGTAGATGTTAGAGATAAGGTAAGGCAGTAAAACCCAATGTATTACGCATTTTTCAGTGCAGTTGCTGTGTTTCCCGATTATATACATAATTGACTAACGTTACAATTTTGTGGCGTTGGAAACTTAGGTTGTAGATTTCAAGTTTGCTTTAGAGCAATGTTACAAGTCGAAGTGTGATTTAACTTATCAAGTTGCACTAGCTGCCACATGGCCTCCATGTGGTATCACGGTACGTATCTTGGGACGAAATCACAGCAGTTGTTTTGTTTTATACCCACTCGTGTGCGAGCTTTGGCCCAAATGTTAATCAAATTTCATAATACTGAATTCTGTCATTTACCGCACCTCAATATATGTGTAGATATCATCTATATTTAAACCCTGCCCCACATTTCAGGACAATACCTGGTTGATAACCTATAATTTACATAAAAATCATACTCACGGGAAACTGTTGGAACGAGTTCTGCAAAGATAGTGGTAATTTCCCTTGACATGTCAAGATGAACTGCATATCTATCTCTACCCAACTCCTTTTGCGACATCTCTCACAACGGTTACTAGGGAGCTGTTGTGATAGCAACCGGCTTCATCTAACCTCAGATGGACTTTCTCAGATGGACTTTCTGTTCGACAGTCAATAGGACTGTATCTTTCCGATTTCTCGCGTTTATTTACGATCTACAGTATCCGAACTTTCTACATTCAATCGTTCTCCAGTCTTCTGTTACAAGATAGTGATTATATTTATCTGCTATTACAACCGAAATACACGCTTGAACTACTTAAATCCAAGACTGACATTACTTATTCGTGATTTACTAAAATCCCAAGCTATTTCCTGTCAACTTGATTTTAACAGCTGTTTCTCATTAAAGACCGATCAGCACTTCTGTAATTTACACCCACACACAATATTTGCTGCACGAACGACACATCACGCAACCTAGAATTTCCCTAGACAATTCCTTATTCAATTATTTCAGACCATTGTAGTCACGTTTCATGAAGTTTTTACAGGCCAAGGCAACTCCAAACTGTTACCAGTAAGGGCGTTTGATACAGATGTACTCCAGATAACTTTTCACTTGTTTGAAGATGCGAATTCAAACGACTGTGCAATTTCTCTAGGAAAATTTGCTTGAAATGCACCGTGACACTTACGTATCTTCTCCACTAACCGAAAATACAATTTGACGCCAAATGACAATCACCTTGATGGTTATGAATACTTTCTTTTCAAGTTCTTATCTTCTTTGCTTGTTTTGCTTCTTTTCCTGTTTGGTTTTTACTTTTTCTTGAACATCAAGAGACGAGTTAGTTGATGGAGAAGCTCTATTCTGCATGAACGAAGACACTGTCTGAAAAGCCTCATGCCCCCAGCGGGTGTCCGTGCTAAACTACTTGCCAAGATCGAAAAGCTCAAAGCGAGCGAGCAGTCGTCGTTTCCGTTGCCCGGAAAGACCACTGAGATTGCGGAGAATGAACCACTTGCGCACGGTACACCAACTTGCAGCAAAAACCTAGACGATTCAAACGATATAGCTCTGGCGAAGAAAGGTAACGATTTATAGTTGACTACAAACTAACTAGAGTACAAACTGCCTGAGTCAACATGACCGTAACAGATACATGACGCCATATTCCAATTAAGTTCTGATATATATCTAAGGCATATTAGGTGATAAGACAAAGAGCACCGTTTGCGGTTCGTCTTTTCAATTTTGTATATTTGCGATTTAACTTGTTCCTTTAAAGGCAAGATTTGTGCAATATTTCGTAATAACGCTCATTGTGCTGACGTAGGAACCATTTTCAGGCATAGAGTTTTAAAAATTCCCTTAAAGTAGCACTTCGCTGCTCTAGGAATTCTATCAATTAATCACTCCTTCATTTTACAAATTTACTGACAGTTTTTCTATAGCCTGTGAGTGTCTACTTACCTTGACGCCAGAGATTAGCTAGAAATAAGAGAAAACGGACAGAAAAAAGGAAACTGGAGAAAAATGCAGCTCAAGAGTTAAAACAAGAAAAATACAAAAGAAAGGCAGCAAAAGAGAAATTGCTTGACACTGAAAAAAAGAAGGATAAATTTTACCAAATGTGGCGCCAAACAGAGCGAGAAAAAGAAAAATCACATCAGTCCCAGATGTCTCTAGAAAAGAAATCAAGCGATGACTGTTCAAAGGGTGTTGTTCCCATTAAAACACTACTGGATATTCCCGGGGAAATTTTAAATTTTGGTTGCAAGATTCAAATGCTACCTTGGGAGAAGGAAAGTTTGGCCAAGTAACACTTGCCTTCTACAAAGGGTTACCTGTTGCTGAGAAGCAGTTCCATGCTGCTGTCTTACAAGCAGAAATAGAACATGAGGCAAACATTATTTCTTCTTTCAAGCACTTAAATCTACTAGTTTTCTTTGGAATTTCTTGTCCGGAAAAGCTTATCTGCTTGTCTTACAATTCTATAGAGCGGGAGGCAAAGCATTCACTATAAAAGACTGCCTTCAGCCTTCCTTTTGGCGCTGCTTAACTATAGAATAAGTGACTGATACAGTTTTGTTTCCTTATTTTATTTTGTAGAATGCTCCTGAAGCAAAAAAAGTGGCCGGGGAGGCAAGGACAGGAATGCCTCCCTTCATCGTATTTGAGGGGAAATTTTGCTCCCCAAAAATTATCTTTATCAGTGGGGAGCAGGAGCTCTTGATAAAGATAAATGGGGGGGCACACAGAGGCGCCGATTACTTTTTTATTGTTGTATTTTGTGTGTTATGTGTAGTATCCAAAAGAATGTGTAAATGTGCATCTCTTCTTGCAGAGATACATTTTAAAAGTTTATGATAGCGCAAGACTGCCAACAAAATTATTGCAATTTTTGAACGTACTAAACTGCTAAGGCTTTATTTTTTTTTGTTTCGTTGGTGAGTTTGAGATTGCAAATAATAAAGGTGAGAACAAGAGAACCCCATCGCATTCAAATGTCTTCGTAGCTTTGGAGTTAAGGGTGTTGTTTTATAACACTAGTGGAAGTGCTGATTTACACCAATTGAGTGTAAAATTCATAACAGTGTAAAATCACCTCGTCTCAATGTTGGCACAGCTGCAACGCATTTTACACCAATTCAGTGTCAAGAGACACTCTTTTAGAGTTAAAGTACACTAAAACAGTGATAAGTCAGCACCATTGTGGTGTATAGTTACACTCCAGTTACATGACAAGAAAACGAATTTGCACCACGTTGGTGTAAAAGAATACCGTTTCAGCGTTGATGAAACACTAAAATGGTGCTCACACAGCTGCATAAATTTACACTCTTTTGGTGTCACCATAACATCTTGACTTTCTGTGTGAGGGACAACGGGTTCACCCGCAATGGTTAATACGGACCTCTGTTATGCGCGATAGTGCGATCGTTCAGCTTTAAATTCCAAATTTTAGCCCCCAAACTTCGACACATAGACTTACAAGTGGAGTGCTATGACTGATTCTTGAAGAAAATGCAGCTACAACCCAAAGTTCCAACGGGACATTAAGCGCGAAACATGGCTTTAGTTTTCGAGTTTAATTCGCACATAGTTAGTAGAGGAGACTAGAGGAGAGTCTCCTCTACTAACTATGGTTCGCAACAACGAGTCAAAGAAGAGTATCGATAGATGCCGACCGCTGGAGTTTGGGGTTATTTGCTGGAGTTATCATGAAGTTCACCAGTTTGGGGAGCGAGGAATATCTGAAATTTCACATAAACCCAAGATGCGACAAAGATAAGCTGTATTTATGACGAAATCTGCTCCAGTGGTTCGATTTTGGTTTAGGTGAAAAAATCGGGAATGCTCGTACATGTGCTGATTCAAACGGTCATCACTTTTGAAAAATCAAAAACGTACAGGGGTTTTGTACATTTTTTACTATAAAGGTCTAAACTCAACGGCTGTGTAGGATAGAGTCGTCAAGCAGGTCCCAAATCCCAAAAACTTAACGTCTAAATCAAGGTTATTTACGGCCATCGGCCGATGGAGATTTCTAGTGGTCAGAATATGCTAAAATTCGCCTTTTCAAAAATATTGAGAGGGCAAATTCTAACTTTCTTGGCAAACTAGAAAAGTTTTTAAGCAACTGATATAAATTCTGGGGCTTAACTATGCGAATCAAATATTTTACAATGTTACAAAATGCCTATTTTTCAATTTTCGAGACGTTGCGACGGTCCCTTCGGATTATGAAATAATTATGGTCCCTAATGCAGTCAAAAAATGATTTCGAATCAAACCAAATCTAATTTAGTTCTTTCCTAGGTAAAGTCTTTCTGTTGACAGAGTTTCAGGCAAAATTATTTTTGACGCAAAATTGACCGGGTGGAAATAAGAGAGAGAGCCTCTTAAAGAGATCCGAACTTTCTGAGTGTAAACATCAATCAGCTGCTTGCTATGGAAGTCCTAAATTGGCAAACCCCCTTAATTATCTGATAAAAATGATGGTTTGGCCTGTCGTAAAAAATAATGTACAATATAGAATATAGCATATACGTCGGGTTATATAAACAAATGCCAATTGCAAGGTGTCTCATAGGAAAATTGGAGAAGTTAAGCCCTGCAAAATTTTAGTTGTCCAAGTTCTCGATGATCTGAAGAATATAACAAGGGGAATTTTTTTAAATTAAAATATTAGACAATATTGATCAACGTTCGCCTTAATCTTTACCCAAACTAAAATTTGAATTACCTTCATGGAAAACGTTACATCTTCCTGATGGATAAAGTTAACATTTTCCTTAACAAAGGAAAAATCGTGGTCGTTCAGCTCACAAGTTCCTTCGCCGTCCTTCTTAGAGGAGGACCACTTGAAGTTTGTTGAAGAACAACGTTTGTTTCTCAGACACTGTTGAGCGCACGATATTAAACTTGTAGAGTCAAACCTTTTGAAAACGTATCCCAGAAGCTGCTTGCTCTCCCATTGTCTGAATTGTGAGGAACGAGATGACGTTGAGTCGAAATTATCGTTGGTAGCGGAAATTGATGGAGTTTGAATTAACAATAATAAAAGTATGGTTTTCCACCGAGCCATCTGCAACCAAAGAACGTTATCTGTGTTGATGGAGATTTTAGGTTACAGGGGAGAGAAGGTGATTCTTTCTTCTTCACGATATGTGACAGATTGAATGCTTTATTAGAGGTGTCTGAGCTTAAATTTTCAGTTTGTTTGCTGAAATATTAGCATTTGAAAAAACTTAAAATTGACATTCAGTGAAACACAACCAAATATGACAAACACGAGGGTGCAGATGTTGAAAAGCTGCCATTAAATTACTATATTGCTCATGGAAAAAGAACGCTCAAAACACAACGTTTGGTCTTTGCGTAGTAAACTTGTTCTTTGTGACGTTAAGTTCAACTCACGTTATTTTTTTGTTTTAAAACAAGGAAACGAGCAGAAAGAGATAAAGATAGTTAAGACACGAACGGTGAGCGCCTATGCAGCTGGCTGGCGAGTCTTATGAATATGCAGGTGCCATAAACTTAAGTTTTCCATTAGTTCTTCTTCCACAGTGGCATGATAAGTGATCCAGACGGTGGGCATCAATGTATTGTCTGGAGAAACAAAAACACAAGCGAACTGCACCGTCGTTAGATAAATGAGTGTGTTCTTTCTCGGCACATGACTAATAAACTGTTCCTTTGACAAGCCACATCTGAGTTTATTTATTTTCTTTAGGTATCTAGAGCTAGATCTTTATAAAAAAAAAAAAACCCCAGATATTTCAGGGTTTATAAAATGCACCCAATAAACGAGGAACTCGAAAGCGAAGGACAATGCAATTAAAAACTTTTTACCTAATGTACGGGTGCAGGCTCAATGATTGCATGAAAACCACGCAATCCCTTTCGCAATCCCCATGTCAATGCAGGTCATTTTCCTGAGTTGCTTCGTCAGCGGTAACAAAAAATAATAATTATACTCTTCCAGTAATGAGAGTTTTTTTTATTTGTTTAGCATGATTAATCTAAATATAAACTTTGCTATATATTTCAACATTTTCACCTAAAATAGATGAGTTCTCAATTTTATGATATGCCGTTCATGCAAGTGAACTTTTAAATCTAACTTAATGTAAGCAGGTTTCCATTAAACACAGAATATGTTAAAATGTAATGTCTCTTTCGAATGCCAATAAACGACGAACAAGATTGATGAACGATTGAACTGATAAAAACTTAGAAATCTTTATTCATACGAGAGGCCATTATGAAACGATGACAGTATAACTCATGGCAGCGTACAAACTTTAACCTCGGGAACATTAGATAAACTGAGGTGAACAATCAAGGAATCCAAAAGTCAGAAAATACCTTTCTGGCACAGAACCACTGGGACTGGAAAATAAGGTGTACCGTTATAAGTACAGGGAGAATCGAACCAATTTTTTTGTCGATCTTTTTTCACGAGTATAAAAACACATTTTTCGTGAAGGTAGTTTGGTTCTCCCTGCGCCCATGCTGAGAACCGGCCCGCTGATGGAGTACCGTCCATCCAATAAAACTTATCGTCCATTTTTCTGCTCAGTCCAATCCATGCACTAAGATCTCTCCCGTTTGGTTGGCTCATTATAAGGCGAAATATGAAGCCGTTCTCATCGGCAGATTTGATTATCGGCGGATGTGCTCGGTGATTTTGACAAAACGTGAGTGCATCGTTCCATCTTGGAGTAGGAGTGTTATCAATAAGGTAGCATGAATTCTCATGACGAAACCAACCTTGCGGGCAGTCCTATTGGTCAGTAGAAGTTGACAAAAAATCTGATCATGTTATTTCTAAAATAATATCATAACAATGAACATGAAAGGGTTGTACGTGACAGCTAATGATCTGAACAAACTATCTTCGAGTGATATGCTAGTTTAAATGACAAATAATTTTTTAGGTACAGGTACACTTTTTACTGCCTGCTTTCAGCCGTTTGAAAACTCAGGTTAAAATATTTGTTACAACCTGGTACAATAGATTTTTAACATGTTTCTCACCATGCATAGTAATGTGAGTTTATTGCAGGTTGAATTTGAGTAATGCAGTATAGTCGATATTCACGCAACACTCAGCTTTAAACTTGGGTATATTTAATCTTAGACAACTGAAAAAATATCCTGTAGATATGAAGAACGGGTAGGTGTACCCCATGCGTTTGACAGTTACTCTGTACATCGCTCCAATTCGGGGTAGGGGTGTAGAAAAGTAGATAACACGAGCGTCCAAAAACAATCCAATCAAGCGGGCAATCCTTTCGGACCGGTAAAAGATGGAAATCAATCACAATTAAAACAAAAACACCGAACTCACACGTAGATATTTGTAGAAAAGAAAGAAAAAAGATTTATTATAAGTGCGACTACAAAAAAAATCGACCAATCGGATTACAGGAAACGAGCTACAAGCTTTATAAAAATTCCTGATCGTCTGTGCTTGTTTTGGTCTCTAAACAATGACTGGCACATTTGAATTTACGTAAGATAGTTGTTCGTTTCCAATGATGTGATTAGTTAATTCTGTATAAATTCGAAGTTACCTGCCAACGGTTGCGATGTCGTGAGCCACTAGGAACCAGCCAAATGACTTAAAAATATCCTTTAGCCTCTGGTTGTTCAAATGGTGGATAAAGCTATCCGCTCAATAAATCTCTATCCGTTGTATAGCGCAGTACGTTTCGTTGGCACTTATCCGCTGAATAGCGATATACCCGGTGGATAGCGCTATCCGTCCCTTGAACAACTGGGGTCCAGGGCGATACGTGTTACAAATCTACTTTTGATAAATCAGTTTCAGGAAAACAGTTTTGTAGTAATATATTACCAATATTAGTAAGTTTCAGAAGCAAACTGGCTCACATGAATTATCCGAAGGCCGAAACTGACTTGTAAACATCAGGATTTTTTCAGGTGCCATAAACTTGAGCTATCCATTAGTTTTTCTTCCACAGCGGCATAATAAGTGATTGAGATCGTGGGCATCCATGCACTGTCTTTCAGAAACAAATCGGCTCGCATGAATTATTATATGTGAACATCAGAATCGTTTTCAGAACTTAAGTAAAGCCTAAAAAGGACTTTTGTGTCAAATTTCATGTAAATTAGCGAGATCCGAACTTTCTGAGTGTAAACATCAATCAGCTGCTCGCTATGGAAGTCCCAAATTAGCAAACCCCCTTAATTACCTGGTAAAAATAAGACTTTGGCCTGACGTGAACAATAATGTACAATATAGAATATAAAACATACATCGGATTATATAAACAAACGCTAATTGCAAAGTGTCTCACAGGAAAATTGGAAAAGTTAAAACCTGCAAAATTTTATTTGTCCAAGTTCTCGATGATCTGAAGAATATAACAAGGGGAATTTTTTTAATTAAAATGTTAGAAAATACTAATCAACGTTCACCTTAACCTTTACGAAAACTAAAAGTTGAATTACCTTCATGGAAAACGTTACATCGTCCTGATGGACAAAGTTAACATTTTCCTCAGCAAAGGAAAAATCGTGGTCGTTCAGCTCACAAGTTCCTTCGCCTTCCTTCTTAGAGGAGGACCACTTGAAGTTTGTTGAAGAACAACGTTGGTTTCTCAGACACTGTTGAGCGCACGATATTAAACTTGTAGAGTCAAACCGTTTGAAAGCGTATCCCAGAAGCTGCTTATTCTCCCATTGTCTGAATTGTGAGGAACGAGATGGCGTTGAGTCGAAATTATCGTTGGTAGCGGAAACTGATGGAGTTTGAATTAACAATAATAAAAGTATGGTTTTCCACCGAGCCATCTGCAACCAAAGAACGTTATCTGTGTTCATGGAGACTTTAGGTTACAGGGGAGAGAAAGTGATTCTTTCTTCTTCACGATACGTGACAGATTGAATGCTTTATTAGAGGTGTCTGAGCTTAAATTTTCAGATTATTTGTTAAAATATTAGCATTTGAAAAAATGATAATTGACTTTCAATGAAACACAACCAAATATGACAAACACAAGGGTGCAGGCGTTGAAAAGCTGCCATCAAATTACTACACTGCCCACGGGCAAAGAACGGCAAAAACACAAAATGTTTGGTCTTCGCGTAGTAAACTTGTTCTTTGTGACGTTAAGTTCAACTTACGATTGTTTTAGTTTTAAAAGAAGGAAACGAGCAGAAAGAGATAAAGATAGTTAAGACACGAACGGTGAGCGCCTATGCAGCTGGCTGGCGAGTCTTATGAATATGCAGGTGCCATTAACTTAAGTTTTCCATAAGTTCTTCTTCTACAGGGGCATGATAAGTGATCCAGATGGTGGGTATCCATGCACTGTCTGGAGAAACAAAAACACAAGCGAACTGCGCCGTCGTTAGATAAATGAGTGTGTTCTTTCTCGGCACATGACTAATAAACTGTTCCTTTGACAAGCCACATCTGAGTTTATTTATTTTCTTTAGGTATCTAGAGCTAGATCTTTATAAAAAAAAAAAAAAAACCCAGATATTTCAGGGTTTATAAAATGCACCCAATAAACGAGGAACTCGAAAGCGAAGGACAATGCAATTAAAAACTTTTTACCTAATGTACGAGTGCAGGCTCAATGATTGCATGAAAACCACGCAATCCCTTTCGCAATCCCTATGTCAATTCAGGTCATTTTCCTGAGCTGCTTCATCAGTGGTAACAAAAAATAATAATTATACTCTTTCAGTAATGAGAGTTTTTTTTATTTGTTTAGCATGATTAATCTAAATATAAACTTTGCTATATATTTCAATATTCTTTACCTAAAAAAGATGAGTTCTCAATTTTGTGATATGCTGTTTATACAAGTGAACTTTTAAATCGAGCTAAATGTGAGTAGGTTTCCATAAAACACAGAATACGTTTAACTGTGATGTCTCTTTCGAATGCCGACAAACGACAAACAAGATAGACGAACGATGGAAGTGATAAAGCTTAGAAATCATTAATCATATGAGAGGCCATTATGAAACGATTACAGCATAACTCATGGCAGCGTACAAACTATAACCTCAGGAAAATAACGTGAACATTAGATGAACTGAGGTGAACCAATGAGGAATCCAACAGTCATAAAATACTTTTTTGGCATAGAACCACTGGGACTAGAAACCGAGGTGTACCGTCATAAGTACAGGAAAAGTCGAACCAATTTTTTTGTCGATCTTCTTTGGTGAATATAAAAACACATTTTTCGTGACGGAGGTTTGGTTCTCCCTGCGCCCATGCTGAGAACCGGCCCGCCAATGGAGTACCGTCCATCCAATAAAACTTATCGTCCATTTTTCTGCTCAGTCCAATCTATGCACTAAGATCTCTCCCGTTTGGTTGGCTCATTATAACGCGAAATATGAAGTCGTTCTCCTCGACAGATTTGATTATCGGCGGATGTGCCCGGTGATTGTCATAAAACGTGAGTGCATCGTTCCATCTTGGAGTAGGAGTGTTATGAATAAGGTAGCATGAATTCTCATGACGAAACCAACCTTGCGGGCAATCCTATTGGTAAATATAAGATGACAAAAAATCAAATCATGTCATTTCCAAAATATTATCATAACAATGAACATGAAGGGGTTGTACGTGACAGCTAATGATCTAGAAAAACTATCTTCGAATGATATGCTAGTTTAGATAACAAATAATTTTGCCATAATTATGATTAAAAGAAGTGGAGGGGAAATGTTATTTCCACCGATGGGTCAAATGATCCCATCCTTGGGTAATTTTCGAAATAAAAAATCACGCACAGGCCATTAATGACGTTACGCAGGTCAAATATTGAAAACTGGCTGCAAACAGAAAAAGCTACACTTTTTACTACCTGCTTTCAGCCGTTTGAACACTCAGGTTAAAATATTTGTTACAACCTGGTACAATAGATTGTTAACATGTTTCTCACCACAGTAATGTGAGTTCATAGCAAGTTTAATTTGAGTAATGCATTATGGTCCATATTCACACAACACTCAGCGTTAAACTTGGGTGTATTTAATCACAGACAACTGAACAAAATCTCCTGTAGATATGAAGAATGGGTAGGTGTACCCCATGAGTTTGACAGATACTCTGTGCATCGCTCCAAATCGGGGTAGTGTTGTAGAAAAGGAGATAACACGAGCGTCCAAAAACAATCCAATCAAGTGAGCAATCCTTCCGGACAAGTAAAAGATGGAAATTAATCACAATTAAAACAAAAACAACGAAATCACACGTAGATATTTGTGACCAAAAGAAAAAAGATTTATTATAAGTGCCATTACAAAAAAACCGACCAATCAGATTACAGGAGACGAGCTACGAGTTCTACAAAAATTCCTGATCGTCTGTGCTTTTTTTGGTATCTAAACAAAGACTGGCACATTTGAATTTACGTAGGATAGTTGTTCGTTTCCAATGATGTGATTGGTTAATTGTGTATAAACTGGAAGTTACACGTCAACGGCTGCGGTGTCGTGAGCGACTGGGAACTAGCTAAATGACTTAAAAATATCTTTTAGCCTCTGGTTGTTCAAATGGTGGATAAAGCTATCCGTTCAATAAATCTCTATCTGTTGGATAGCGCAGTACGATTTTTTTGGCACTTATCTGCTGAATAGCGATATATCCGGTGGATAGCGTTATCTGCCCCTTGAACAACTGGGGCCAAGGGTGTTACGTGTTACAATTTAATGGCTATACAAAAACCTTTCTCCGAAACTGCCAAAAACCAGTTACAGTTGACTTTTTATATGAGGGACAGCGGGTTCACCCGCAATGGTTAATACGGACCTCTGTCATGCACGATAGTGCGATCGTTCAGCTTTAAATTCCAAATTTTAGCCCCCAAACTTCGACACATAGACTTACAAGTGGAGTGCTATGACTGATTCTTGAAGAAAATGCAGCTGCAATCCAAAGTTCCAACGGGACATTAAGCGCGAAACATGGCTTTAGTTTTCTAGTTTAGTACGCAACAACGAGTCAAAGAAGAGTATCGATAGATGCCGACCGCTGAAGTTTGGAGTTATTTGCTGGAGTTATCATAAAGTTCACCAGTTTGGGGAGCGAGGAATATCTGAAATTTCACATAAACCCAAGATGCGACGAAGGTAAGCTATATTTATGACGAAATCTGCTCCAGTGGTTCGATTTTGGTTTAGGTGAAAAAATCGCGAATGCTCGTACATGTGCTGATTCAAACGGCCATAACTTTTGAAAAAACAAAAACGTACAGGGATTTTGTATATTTTTGACTATAAAGGTCTAAACTCAACGGCTGTGTAGAACAGAGTCGTCAACCAGGTCCCAAATCCCAAAACTTAACGTCTAAATCAAGGTTATTTACGGCCATCGGCCGATGGAGATTTCTAGTGATCAGAATATGCTAGAATTCGCCTTTTCAAAAATATTGAGAGGGCAAATTCTAACTTTCTTGGCAAACTGAAAGGTTTTTAAGCAATCTGATACAAATTCTGGGGGTTAACTATGCGAATCAATTATTTTACAATGTTACAAAATGCCTACTTTTCAATTTTCGAGACGTTGCGACGGTCCCTTCGGATTGTGAAATAATTATGGCCCCTAATGCAGTCAGAAAATTATTTCGAATCAAACCAAATCTAATTCATAGGTAAAGTCTAGGTTAAGTCTTTCTGTTGACAAAGTTTCAGGCAAAATTATTTTTGACACAAAATTGACCGGGTGGAAATAAGAGACACAGCCTCTTAAAGAGATCCGAACTTTCTGAGTGTAAACATCAATCAGCTGCTTGCTATGGAAGTCCTTAATTGGCAAACCCCCTTAATTATCTGGTAAAAATGATGATTTGGCAAAGTAATGTACAATATAGAATATGGTATATAAGTCGGATTATATACAAAAATGCCAATTGCAAGGTGTCTCACAGCAAAATTGGAGAAGTTTACACCTGCAACATTTTAGTTGTCCAAGTTCTCGATGATTTGAAGAATATAGCAAGGGGAATTTTTTTAATTAAAATATTAGACAATGCTGATCAACGTTCGCCTTAACCTTTACGCAAACTAAAAGTTGAATTACCTTCATGGAAAACGTTACATCTTCCTGATGGACAAAGTTAACATTTTCCTCAACAAAGGAAAAATCGTGGTCGTTCAGCTCACAATTTCCTTCGCCGTTCTTCTTAGAGGAGGACCACTTGAAGTTTGTTGAAGAGCAACGTTGGTTTCTCAGACACTGTTGAGCGCACGATATCAAACTTGTAGAGTCAAACCGTTTAAAAGCGTATCCCAGAAGCTGCTTATTCTCCCATTGTTTGAATTGTGAGGAACGAGATGGCGTTGAGTCGAAATTATCGTTGGTAACGGAAACTGATGGAGTTTGAATTAACAATAATAAAAGTATGGTTTTCCACCGAGCCATCTGCAACCAAAGAACGTTATCTGTGTTCATGGAGACTTTAGGTTACAGGGGAGAGAAAGTGATTCTTTCTTCTTCACGATACGTGACAGATTGAATGCTTTATTAGAGGTGTCTGAGCTTAAATTTTCAGATTATTTGTTGAAATATTAGCATTTGAAAAAACGATAATTGACTTTCAATGAAACACAACCAAATATGACAAACACGAGGGTGCAGGTGTTGAAAAGCTGTCATCAAATTACTACACTGCTAACGGACAAAGAACGCTAAAAACACAAAATGTTTGGTGTTTGCGTAGTAAACTTGTTCTTTGTGACGTTAAGCTTGGGTTTTAAAACAAGGAAACGAGCAGAAAGAGATAGATAGTTAAGACGCGAACGGTGAGCGCTTATTATGCAGCTGGCTGGCGAGTCTTATAAATATGCAAGGCCAGAGACTTCAGTTTTTCATTACTTTTCTTCCACAGCGACATGATAAGTGATGCAGATCGTAGGCATTCAGGCGCTGTCTGAAGAAACAAAAACTTACAGAAGTGCCACTTGGTGTGATTAAACAATGGCATTTGTCCCCAGAAGGTTTCATTTTAACCCACGAAAATGCTTTTTCAAATCTCAATCAATTGAGTCTACAATGACATTTTCCAGCGGTCATAGCCAAGATTTTTTAGACTCCTATGTCAATGCAGGCCATTTTCCTGAGCTGCTTCATCAACGGTAACACAAAATAATAATTATGCTCTTCCAGTAGGACAGTCAATTTTTTTGTTTGTTTAGCATAATTAATCTAAATATAAGCTTTGCTATATCTTTCAATATTTTTCACCTTAAATAGACGAGTTCTCAATTTTGTGATATGCCGTTCATGCAAGTGAACTTTTAAATCGAACTTAATGTGAGCAGGTTTTCATTGAACACAGAATATGTTAGACTGTGATGTCTCTTTCTAATGCCGACAAACGATGAACAAGATTGATGAACGATGGAACTGATAAACTTAGAAGTCTTTAATCATACGAGAGGCCATTATGAAACGATTACAGCATAACTCATAGCGGCGTACAAACTTTAACTTCCGGAACATAACGTGAACATTGGATAAACTGAGGTGAACTATTAAGGAATCCAACAGTCAGAAAATACTTTTTTGGCACAGAACAACTGGGGCTGGAAACGGAGGTGAACCATCAAAAGGACAGGGACAGTCGTACCACTTTTTTCTGAATATAAAAACACATTTTTCGTGAAGGTAGTTTGGTTCTCCCTGCGCCCATGCTGAGAACCGGCCCGCTAACGGAGTACCGTCCATCCAGTAAAACTTATCGTCCATTTTTCTGTTCAGTCCAATCCATGCACTAAGATCTCTCCCGTTTGGTTGGCTCATTATAAGGCGAAATATGAAGTCGTTCTCATCGGCAGATTTGATTATCGGCGGATGTGCCCGGTGATTTTGACAAAACGTGAGTGTATCGTTCCATCTTGGAGTGGGAGTGTTATGAATAAGGTAGCATGAATTCTCATGACGAAACCAACCTTGCGGGCAATCCTATTGGTCAGTAGAAGTTGACAAAAAATCAGATCATGTCATTTCCAAAATATTATCATAACAATGAACATGAAGGGGTTGTACGTGACAGCTAATGATCTAAACAAACTATATTCGAGTGATATACCAGTTTTAATAACAAATAATTTTGCCATAATTATGATTCAAAGAAGCGGAGGGGAAATGTTATTTCCACCGATGGGTCAAATGATCCCATCAATGGGTAATTTTCGAAATCAAAAATCGCATACAGGCCATAAATGACGTTATGCAGATCAAATATTGAAAACTGGCTGCAAACAGAAAAAGAAACTACATTTTTTACTACCTGCTTTCAGCCGTTTGAACACTTAGGTTAAAATATTTGTTACAACCTGGTACAATAGATTTTTAACATATTTCTCACCACAGTAATGTGAGTTTATAGCAAGTGAGTTTGGGTAATGCAGTATGGTCGATGTTCACACAACACTCAGCTTTAAACTTGGGTATATTTAATAAGAGACAACTGAACAAATACCCTGTATTGAACAATCTGCTAAGGTCGATTACGAAAGAAAAATCAATCACACGGTCATAGTGCTTAAGAGCCTGGACAAAACCTTGCTGAAAATTTCTGGTTTCGCTTTATTGCTTTTAGTTTGTCGCTTGTTTTTCTTTGTTTTTGATGTTATGTATCTTGAGGAAACGACAATGTCACCCGTTAATTGAAGAACTTACGCCGTCCAGTTTCTCTGCACGAAGAAGAGAAGATAGAACGAGAAATCTACTCAGAATTGTTAAAGAAACGGAATTGTGTGAGTCCACGTTACTAGCTTGTTAAAAAATTTATTTAAATCCTGATAAAAGAATTAAAGATGATTAAACCAACACCTCATTAAATCACCTTTAGAAGCAATGAGAAAATGACTCCCCTCTGCTCAGCAAAATTGACGTTTTCGTTAACAACAGAGATGTCGTGCTTGTTCAGCTCACAAGTTCCTTTGCTGTCCTTCTTGGAAAACAACTTGAAGTTTGTGGAAGTACACCAGGCGGTCAAAAGGCACTGCTGAGCGCACGATAACAAACTGGGAGAATTGAACTGTTTGACGACGTATCCCAAAAGCTGTCTGTTATCCCACGGTTTGAAGTGATTGAAACGCGAAAATTCTGAGTTATTGTCCGTGGCCAAGAGATTATAGTCTCTTTCCGTGTCCGAGATGGTTGCCGATGTTTGAACCAGCAAAAATAAAAATGCTGTTCCCTTTAATGCCATTTGTGATACCCTAATGCAAATGTTCGCGGTCTATTTGAAGAGGACGTGAGCAGTATCTGCTAAATCGTAATTCGACTACATATTTTTGACATCTGATTAACTTTTGACAAATGCCTTAAAAGTTTTCTTTGTTCAAAAACCATCACATTACAAACAAATTAATACTCAACTGCCGAAGCCTCACCAAATACGTAATTCGGCCAACAACTTTGGATCTGGCTGAGAATAGCTCGCCAAAGACCCGAATTGGAAAAACGCGATCGAAAATTGATAAAGAGAATGACAATAACAATGACTAAAACTAAATAGATATCATGGGCCGGATAGGCTCCGTATGGAAAAAACGCCATAAAATAATGATAATTACTGAAAAAGACAATGACCATGACAATCACTCAGGAAAGGCAATGAACATACGGCGTTAAACGTTATCACGTTCAAATAGTCGCAAGCTCTCTCTCTCCGGCGGAACCAATAGGAAATTTTGAGATAAGATCTTTGATGTCTACAAATTGAAAAAAAGCCCAAATTTTCCACCAAAATTTATATACCTCCGACTTAGTATTCCCAAGATCAATCTTTAATTTTCAGATAACACACAGAGATTTTTCAGTTCATCCTGTATTCAATTATACGGCAAAAAAAATAAAACGTGCCAAAATGAATGTTTCAGCTTTATAAGGTACTAGTTAAATCTCGAGAGGTATGTGTTTTAAGCAAATTAAATTTTTTATGGCAACGCCACTCATTTAAGATTTTCTGTCAAAGAAAAGCTGGTTCCTGCTGCCGTTCGTCATTAGTCAAGTCATATTACTAAGAAGCTCTATTCAATTTTTTGGAACAAGAGAATTCCCAACTGGTACAGAAAGCAGTCAGAAAGATTTCAAACGCTAGGGTTGACGGACTTATTTTTTTCTTACGGTTCTACCGAAAAATGAATTAGAACCGTCCAATGTCCTCAAATTTACCAAAGATAGAAACAGACGTATTTATCACCAGTAAGATCACAGCCTGAGGCATGATCACTTCATCTACAAGACATATTAATTAACAACCTTTTTGCCATGAGCAAAGAACTCTAAAAGTCGAGAAACCGCCAAAAAGAAAAATCTAAATCTCTAGAAACTGCATTTAGAACTGATTATTCTAACAAAAACAGAGTGAAATGAAAAAAGAATCAACTATATATTTAATTAAATTTCCTTTTTAATATACATATGTTTACCCCACGAGTTTGATCTGCAAAATGCCGAACGGCGTTTGTTAGAGGGTCTGCATGGGGGGTACAAATATCAGTTGTCAGTTAAAATTCCGGTCATTTATCAGTTCTCAGTTAAATTTTAGGCCATTTGTCAGTTGTCAATTAAATGACTGTTGATAATTAACTTGACGAGTTAATTATTACTTTCCGACCCTATTTTGGGCTAAAAAGGCATATATATCGTAAACTCGAAAATTAAGTCGAAAATTGACACAACAAGGACTCCTTTTTCTCAATCCTGGAATGAAATAATTCCAAGATCTTTCAAGTGACTTTCAGCCTTTGTTTGAAGGGTGTTTAAATAATTTACAACTCTTCTGCAGACAAACTTCTGTTTGCCTGTGCTCAACATTGAAACAATCCTTTTCAACGACTTAGCAGGTCAAAATGTTGGAAAGCTTTTGTTCGTTCCGTAATCCCGCCAACAAGTCCACTTTGGCGGAATCTTGTTACTTCGTGTAGACGGCGGTGGTAAGGCCCTGCCTTGTCCTTGGTAGTTCCTTCCAAATTGTCCTTTGCCTCAACAGTCGATACTTCTCCACAAATTCTTTCACAACACTTTCAGTCTCAGGGTTAAAAGAGTTCTAATAATGTAAGGTCTTATTAACAACACATCAATTCTAAGATAGCACTTATTTATTGGTTAATAGCAACTGACAAATAAATCAGATACAAGCTCTTCCAGTCTCTCGCGGATGAGGAGCTATCTTCTTGAAGTCAGAACTTAAGTTAAATCTTACTGTAAAACGGCACTGACAATTGCAATAACATGCCTTTAAAAGACCTTCTAGAAAATCTAGATGAAACTTTCCTTTTTTCTTTCTTTTCGCAGGACTTATGTCTTCTCCCTTTAAGATTTTTGGTTCAAATGTCGTCAGGCCTGCATCAAAAAGACAAATACTTCATAGGTGATAGAATGCATTCAATAAATGGGTAATTAGGCGCATAGGTCAAGTTTATTTTGCAAACATTTTTTTATCATGATAACTTTTAAGGGGCACAACATTAATTCTCTGGATTTGCCTTCTTCCTCTCTAATTTCTTGGAATTAAGACTTAACTTTTTCTCATAAAAAAACCTATAACCTGTATTCCAATTATTGCACATATATGTTAAAATACGGGTATGGAGTAAAAAAAATTGAATTAACAAATACATAAAAAGACAGAGCTTTTAATCTAGTATTTGCTTTACATCTCTGAGAGAGGAATTTTCTCGCTGGTTAATGAATTCTGTAGGTTTATATAACGCACACGTCATCATCATTCCTTCTTTGGTACCTTCGATTGAATAACAGCAGCTTCACTTTTTAATTTATTTCTATTCAGTTCTGTTGAATATGGCCTCTTTTTGTTTTTGAACTGCTTTTCATTGGTTATTTTACGAGGTACTTTATCAGCTTTTGGATTTCGATTTTTTATGTTTTTGTTCTTGTCTTTTTTGCCGCCTTTTCCACTCGATAACTGATTACCAGGTGGTTTTAATACTCGCTGAATACGTTTGCTCTTGACTTTTACGTTGTCACAGTAAACCATTACGTGGTTGAAAAACTGATCGATCTTCATTTGTGTCTGGAAGTAAAACAACATGAACTTATTAGGTATATGCAAACATGTTGTACGCCACGGGATCTTTGAAATAATAGCCTAGAATAGTTGAAATACACAAAAGAGGTAAAACATAGAAAAAGAATCAACTAATATGGTAGATTATAACGTATATTGTATACACATCATTCAGCCTCCGGCTGCGATATTTATTGAGTATCTCCCTACCTGATAGGAGAACAAGAAAAGGCTTTCAGGAATGAAGAGGATATAAAAGAAGTAACACCTGTCAGTTAGAGTTCTGACTATCTCTGCAAAGTTTAAGTTAGACCGAGATTTCAAACAAAAATTGGACCTCGAGGTTACTGTTTTTGATAAAATTATTAAAGTAAATAGACATTTTTTCGTAATGTTCGTGAGAAACTTTCTCGACATTGCTCAGGACAAAAAACGTTTGGATAAAACTTTTTGCTCAACGGGATCTAGTTATCAACGCGATCACGCGGTATTAGTAAATAACGATAACAGCCAGCCTAATGTCTCCAGATCGAAAAAATACGAACCCTTTCCCTGGAAAAGCTTTTAGCCCACTTAACAGCGGCGCCGCAGGACCGCGCTATTCAGAACATGATAACACTGGCCTAAGATTAGAGTTCATTTAAGCTCTGTAGAAATTGTTAATTTAATGGGTTAGGGTTAGGGTTAGGAGTTTTTGGTTTTTTTCAGGTTTATCTTGCACTTCGATCAACACTTTCTTCACGAAAAATAAACACCAAGTTAAATCTTTCATACTCAGTTAGGTGCCAACCACTTTTCAGGAAATCGGAAACAGGGACGTGACTTCGTTCCCGCGTGCAATAGCGAGAAGTCGCGCAAAGAAAAACAAGATTACAAAAGCACATAATTCGTCGGGTAAAGTCTTGAAATCAGTGTGCAGCAAGAGTTACCATTACTCTCGCTTAAGGCTAACATGCCTGCCTCCAACTTACCTTTTTTTCACTGAGTCGCTTGATCAAAGGATTTAGAACCTCGTTTGTCTTGGCTTCAGTCCAGCCAAGGATTTTGAAAGCAAATGTGAGAATGTTAAGGAGTTATTAGTGATGCTTATCTCCTTGTGTTATCAACATATTACGAAGCAAGCGGACAACGAGAGTACCGAGTGTTGTGGTTCTCGTTCAAGAACAGGAAGCGTACGAAAACGCACATATGTATATAACAAAGTACAAAGAACAGAACTAACTAAAAAAAAAACAAAGTCACACTACCAATGAATAATTATTAGATGCCCATTTTTGTATATGGTGGCCCTAGGTACTAGTACCGTGATAACCGCTAGCCGGAATCTAGGCAATATCACGACACAGAGAATAGTTAATTACAGGACAAGTCTCCATGCATCCTGGAAAAGGAAATTCAAATTTTGAAAAAAATACAATTATGCATGACAATTTATTTTGCAACAGTTGCATGTTGTCCTTAAAGGACATGTTGCATGGAATGTTCCTGATTCAGGTAAGGCCTTTAAAGATACAAACATACTGATAAGGTTAACTTGGAAAGGATATGATTTAAGGAACTCCAGGTCTGGATGTTTCCATTCAAAATCCCCTGTTTGTTTCTCTACCGCCGGATTGCTATAAGCGTCATAAACTGCTTTAGATGGAAAGTCACTTGGCAGCACCACACCTCTCTACAAAACAAAAAAGGCAGAGAGAAACAATTGATAACCCACAATAGGACTTGAATTATCTATTTTAGTTCTAAGTTAGCATCGAAATATTCACTGGCACGATACTTGACCAGGTTTCACTGGTTAATTACCCTAATAATGTCCACAATATGGGCTAGTTAAATTGAGCTTCTTACAAGACGCTTCCTAATTCTGCCTTCGCGGGGATCCCTCGTGCCTTTTTGGGCCTCTTCATGCCAGGATCTAAAGAATTGACGCAGATAAAATGCCATTAGCTACCCACAAACACAAAATAACACGATTACGATGATCAGGACGAAATCACGACCAAAAATTTCATGATGATCAGATATGATTGTCTATGTGAACCTCGAAAAGCTTCGCTGTGGGTTGAAATTCAAATTTACCCCGATCAATGAGGACAGAGGACATTACAGTAGTAATAAAAATTAATTTTTACATCTATCCCCCGTAGTGTTGACTTGGTATTAAACTGAACGAACTAGTTATCAAATCAAGCATCAATCCCACAATAACCTACCTAAACTGCTCAAGACCCTCGAAATCTTTAATAGAAAACTCGTGAAGAATCTCCATGGCATTAACTCCTCCAAACCCTGCAAAAGAAAAATCCATAAAACAACTAGTTAGTTGAGTTAGTTAGTTGAAGTCACGTGTTGTTCTAACCGAGAAAAGAAAATCTTAAATTTCTTTGGGGCACATACTCTGACCTCGAACAAGCTCCTCTCCCACATTTAATGAAGTCTTCCGTGAGTAGGAAATTCTGCTTATAACTTCTCCGACGATTTGAGTCGAGCTGACTTCTTATTTTTTAAGACGAGAATCATTATCCGTCATGATAAACATCCAAGACACTTAAAAAGGGAAATCTGAGCTTGCTCTCACAAGAGCCTCTGTCTTACCCTCCCTTCCCACCCTGACGATCCAACGTCACCCATTTGTACTCCTGGATGGAAATGGTAATTTGTGGGAATAAATGTAATAAGTGTCTTGACCAAGAACACCACACCGATGATCATGGGCAAAGACTCGAAACTGCCTAATTTTTATCCATTTGCATTATTTTCTACGACTTATAAACTACACATGTTTTACGGTTCGATCATGAACTTCGTACGACTCAAATCATCGAGGTTGTCCATTATAACATCCATGTCATACGATGGGCTTCTAACCTTTTAAGCCATCAGTGTAGTCGCTGCCGGTGATGAAGGCGAGGCAGATAAGACTCGAACGGTCTAGAACTAATAAAAACTTATACATTAATAAGTGAAAAGAGAAAGAAAACGATAGAAGAAAATGTGTTAAATACAGAGGTTTTAGCCGCACTGGTTGGCTTTAAATTCAACGACTAAAATTGTGGAACCTTTTCTTTTCTTGAAACTGGGAACTGACTTAAAAACAAGCTAACAGTGTTAACCTAACATGTTCAAAAGTATTGGCCAGGACGACTCGTGTCACTTATTCAAGAAATCAAATGGAAAACTATAACCAATCCTACAAGTTCACTCGTTGTTTCAACTTGAGTTTACTCGGTCGTCTTTAATTTGACCTCTCACTGGCTCCAAGTAACATTTATCTGTATTCAAAATGACCTTGGCGACTTCTCCGGTTTTTTATGATTGTACAACCGTACTTTAGGATGCACGCCATCACGTTAGAGCGGATCTTTAATGAGTTCATGAGTTTTCATAATCCACACACTCGTTAGAAAGTTATTCTCCCAAGGTTTAAATCAGGCTCGCGTTTTTCACGTAACATTCGGCACCGGATACTGACGTTTTTTTTTCCGCACTTTCTCCTGTTAGTTCCCCGCGCTTTTTTTTTGTTGGAGCACTTTTTAACTGAGTGTCAAAACTAACTCGTGATGACATCAGTTTTGCTTTGCTTGCTATATGATTGGTCCAGAAAACTGGCGCCACTCTCTCAACCAATCAGATGCAAAACTAAAAAACCAAATCACGACTTGGTCGTCTGCGTTTTCCCGCGCTTTAGGCAGTTTAGTTGCTTTCACTTTGAATTCTAATTGGCTCTTAAATATATTTCCCTTTCTTCTGATTGGCCGTTGTGATTACTTTGGTTTTGGTGTTACAACAATCAATCGAAAAGCGCGCTATCACCAATATAACTTTGCCGCTTTATATTTCCTATAAACGTTTCAAAAAAGAGATTTCAATTAAAAAATACAGACGGTAATCGACAAACTTCAGACTAACGTAGCTTTCTCTTCACTGCATCACTTGTGTATTCCTCTGCTTCCATTTTAGTGTCGAAGATATTTCTATATACTCGTTTACTGCCAAAGAGGAATATATCACTGTCGTTTGAAATAGTTCCATCTGTTTTACCAGCTAGTTCTAATGCGGCGCACTGGGCTTCGGCTTCGCTCGGACTTATCACATAAGGAACACCAAACTTCAGTAGTAGTTCCTGAGGTAAAAGAAAAAAGTAATTTAATGTACTGCCTGCAGCACGAACTGAAGTTTACTTGGCAATCGACACTGCACTAGCTGGAGAAATTCTTCATCTCTTGCATTCAGGAATACTACAATTAACTGAGGTTTCTATGGAAGATAAGATGATGAGCTGCCATCTCATATCAGAAAGAGCACTTAAGGAAGTGAAATGTAATAGCCTCTTCTTCAATTGATGCGTTAGTGCGCTTTTGATGCCTTTAACACGACATTCAACCGTGTTACCTCTCTAATTATTCGGGCTTTTTAAATTACCACAACATTAGTTTTCATGCCGCAAGAAAAATTTCCACTATTTATTCGTAAACGCTAGACTCTGCATCTTTATTCTAATGAAGAACAGAGCTACTGCACAAGCAAGTCTCTCCACAATCTATCAACTGAAGGGAAAATGGACGGAGTACAAAATGGGGAAACGAAAAGAGGAGTAGGTACAGTATAAAACTGAGAATGAAAGGAAGGGTAAGAAAGAAACAGAAGAAGAGGGATGGAAAGGGGCGGAAACAAGATAAAAGAGGCACGAAGAGGGGAGGGACAGCATGAAACTGAGAATTAAAGGGAGGGTAAGAAAGAATTTGTAGAGGAGGAATGGAAAGGAGCGGGAACTGGATTAAAAAGGCACGAAGAGGGAAGGGGAGGACGTAATAGCTGTGTTAAGGTGTAACCTGCGAGAAAAAATGCACGTGAAGAAGGAGGAGAGAGAACAGAATAAAAGAAGGGATGATAAGCACAACGACATTGTTTTGAAACTAATGGCACACGGAGATGTTAATGATGCTTTCATGTACCTGACAATCGATGTACATCTCAGGGGTTACTGTAGCTGCCCGGCGATTCTGCCTGGCAAGTTCTGCTGCAAGAGACTTCTGTTCTGCCCGTATGCCATCTATCTCTTGCTAAAAGTGTTAAGTATGCATTTTATTACCTTCTATCCTGAAGATAGTCAAAAAGCTTAGTTTTCAATGTTCTTCGATCAGTCCATTACCAATATATTCTAAGCTTTGGCCACAGGGCAAGGGAAAGTCTCATAGAAACTGTTGAGTATTGTACAAGTTATCTTACTTTATGAGGGCAGTAGTCAACTTATTTCATATATGACATTGGATAAACGGTCATGGTGGTGATAGTGTGATACCTCCTATATTTCCTTAGAAACATGCCATGTCACCTTAAGAATAGACCACCTCACCTTAGGTTCCACAGGACAATCCATTCCAATTTTCAATACTTCCAAAGAATCATGTTTCTCCAAAGCTGGCACGACAGTGTGACTATTTGAAAACAACTGAGAGGAAGAAGTACTCGTATTTGCCTTTACCTTGCCTCGCAATGACCTGAACAGGACAAAAGCCACAAGACTGGTTAGTGGATGAACTTGACTGACAATTATTTCCTTTTTGCATTTAGAGTGCCTTCACTGAGATATGAAGCATGCTTGAAGTTAGAGAGCAAGATAAATTTTCCTTTAGCAATTCCAGCTTCCTGAATGTTTGCCAAAGTTCCCAAGAGTTTTATATTTCAATGAACACACAGCTAACAAGTAAAGGCAATAATTAATTAAGCAATTATTGCTCCACTAAAATTTTCTGTGAAATAGCATTAACATGAGTTGGGATAATTCCCCTCTATAAGGCTTCAATGGCCACACCTAGGTCATCAGTGTGCACATTAAGAAAATGAAATACCAGTATACCTGCTCCACTTAATTTGAGTGCAAAGATTTACAAGTAGAGTCTTATGTTTGTATATAAGGTAACAAAATGTTTTCGAGTGCAATTTTATGTTACTAAGCATGAGTAAATTTTTCAAAGACAACAAAATTGCCCGAGTGCATAGGGCAAGTGCAATTTGAAGTCTCTGAAAAATTTAAGAGTGGTTATTAACACCAAATAGCACTCAAAATCATGTTGTTGCTTGATAATAATTTACATAAAAAACACATCACCAAAAGTCAAGACAGACAAAATTTTGGTAGTGGGCACATGCTATTTGTAATTTGCACTTGTGTGACAACTTTGCACTTGTGTTACATGAAAAAGGCACTCATTTAAAGCCAATCAGACACGTGTAATTTTTTCATGAATATCATTATTCATTTACAAATGTGAGTCATAAACTTAATCAGCTGAAAAGTTTACCAACAGTTTTTGCTCAATAAAGTCAATTTTCATACTTACAAACTCTCACCTCTTAATACATGATACCAGTGTATCTGAAGGCAGTGGAGTATGTTTTGGTTCAAATGCATCCTGTTTTATCAGGTTTACACTGGCCAGAACTGTACTTGTACTAAAAAAACATTCACTATAATGCACTTTCACCAACAAAATCCTAAAATCTTAGATAACTTATTAACTCTTTGACCTCATAGTCAATCAACATGTAACTTCTCCCTATACCAGTAATAGCCGTACTTAATCTTGCAAACAGGTTAGGAGAATGCTCAAACTTATTATTGTGATCTAACACCAAATTCTTGTAACTAACTTACAAGGAAATGTTTAGTATCTAGAGGGGACAATTTACAATCAGATCTTGGGAGTTAAAGGGTTAACTTCAAACCAACTATAGATTGAATTGTTTGCCTGACTTGCACTGCCAGCAAAAGAGAACAAGATGTGAAAAACAAACTTTAACAAAGGGAAATCTGACCTGGGAAAAGATAAAATTCATTTTCTTGATAAACAAATAATGAAATTTCAAAATTACAAGTTTTACATAATTATACATCAACTGTTTTCAGGCTGGCTTTTGGAACAAATTTTTGCCCAAACTATTCCAACAGCTGGTAAAATTACAAGATTCCAAAATTAATACTAAACTTTTTGTTCAATTTATACAGGTAGAGATACCTTTCTTGTTTAATGACTTTTTTGATATCTTCACAACGCAATTTATTTTTCAACATTTTCTCTGCAGCACTCTTAGACTTATGCACAGCCTTAAACCTTTGATCTCTTCTTGCAGCCTGTTAAAGAAAATGACAAAATATATCAAATTTATCATTATTATTGTTTCAAAGATTGAAAAAATTTATAACTTGTTATTCCATTGCCTTTGCTAGCAATACAAAACCACACTCTTTATGCCCACACTCCCACAAGTTTTTAAGTCTTTCTACGACATCAATACCTCACGGGCAAACTAGTCATGAGAATTGATAAGGTTATCTGCAATATAAATATTACATGCAACTTCATAGGAAAAACAAATTTACACCAAAAATCTTTAAAAAAAAAAAGTTCACTTAAGCTATGTATACACTTATGAATGATGGAAAATTATAAATTGGATCTTAGGGGCTAAAACCTTTAAATATCATGTTATTCAAGGGCATACTGGCTATTTCACCGATTTTAGCAAAAAGTTACTGTAAGGAATAGTTGGTGTCCATAAGATTCATGATTCCAAGGTGTTTGGCACATTTATCACCATCTTGAAGGTGGTTCACATTTGACTGATTTACATGTTCTATTGTTTACTGTTTACTGATTCATTACCAGAGTCTTATCCTTGAGTTCTGGGGCTGCACCATCAAATACAAATATTGGTTTTATTCTATGAGACAGCAGCTTGCAGGTTGAGGAAAACAATCCTGCCAGGTGTGCTGTGGCCAAAGGATTACCATGCCTGCCCTGCATTCCCTTAACAGACTGATTCAGCAGCAAACTAACATCTGTTCATTAGGATCAAGGTTATAAAAGACTTTGACATCAAGACAACTGAAAAATCTAGTCAAGTATTTGATGATCAAGATATATCACATAATAATTCGCGGTATATCATAGACTAAGATAGTCGTTATGTAAATAGTGTCTTTTATGTACCTAACTGCAAATAGCGACATTTATACAATCGACCTCATTGCCTGATGAAGACTAGCAGTATTGCTGTCGAAATGTTGCGATCAGCATCCAAAGTGACTCCATTGTGAGACAAACTAAAAAAGGTCATCTCTTGGTGTTTTTTATATGCAATGATTGGCTGAAAATATTTTCAATTTCTTGAAACATCGTTGTCTGGAAAACTGAACCGCACTTGTAATATATCAACATCCACAATTATCTTGGATTGAAGATTCAAATGTGAAACCAAACTCAACGGAATGCACAATTGCTTTCAAACAGTTCTGCAGCTCTGATACTTGATTTTATCACAAACTGATAAAATAAATGATTTTCACCCCATAGTTTAATTCCATTTAGCTGGATAGGCTTAATCGTAGCTCACACCCAAGCAGACTCAAGATTGGTGAATACTTTCACATCAGTCTACGTGAGATAACATTAAAGGGTAAAATGTAACAGAACTAGAGGTGCATAAGCTTATATATTTTGCCTTAAATGTGATCTAAAGACAGCAAGGATACCAACTCCGATAGTCTTGTTCTGAAGGGTCTCTATTGTAACAGGCTTTCCTGCCGGTTTTATTAATTCCCACAATCCTTTCACTCCCATCTCGATTCGCTGATGCCCCCGATCGCGATTTTGTGGCCGCTGGATTCAAACATAAAGTAATTATTCATGGAACTACGATAGATGTTTCGGTACGTTTTCTCCTGAGGCGATTTGGGATCTCGGTTTGATCGCGCTAAAGTAATGGCACCGCGAAAATGTACACGAGGATGGAAGCTCACGCGAAATGAAATAGAAGTACTCTGACCTTGTTAATAAACAACACGATTTAACAAGTTAATTACTTGCTATGACTGTCACGCTTCTTGGCAAGCTATTAACCTGATAATCCCTAATAGCTGCTTTTAGCCATTGTTGTTCAGAGGGTCTCGTACTTAAAATGTTGATTCCTTGGGCGCTTAGTAAGCACATCTTGTCTTTCCTGTTTGCTGTGGAAAGTTTCTTGTTGCAGCGTTTAGATCAACCCTGATGAAGGCACTAGAAAGACGTTGGGTCTATGAGTTGTAACTTCTTCGGTTACATTCATTAAATCGTTTTCAGGTCCTATTTACAACTTCTCGTTTCAGTAGTGTTCTTAGCTGCGAGGATCTCTAAATTTCATCTTTCCACCGCAGTGCAAATATGTGAATTTTCATATATCTAAAATCTTCATTCATTAAATCTGTTAACCAGAGTAGTATCAATTCTTGTTATTAATACCCAGTCCCCAGCATTGCATCTTCGTGAAAAGATTACATGAAAAATCTATCAAGTCACACTATGACCGCTGAACTAATGATGATGATAATAATAATAATGATAATAATAATAATAATGATAATAATAATAATAATAATAATAATAATAATTATTATTATAATAAGGATTTAAAACGTATTAAAGTGAATATTAGCGCATTATCCGTATGCTCATGGCGCTTTACAACTGAATATTCAAGACCGAAAATTTTGTAGATGAAAAAACTACATCAATAATAAAACAAATATATAGAAGAACATGTTAAAAATTCGTATCTTGAAATTGAGATTAAAAGTAAAAGTAAAAATTAAAATTCTCATCGCAATATTTCTAACATAACTTAAATCAAAGTACTCTTTGAATAAAAAAGTCTTTGTAGAAGTTTTTTGAAATAACATCATGATTACGCATGGGTTCGGGCAGTGAGTCATCTTAAGATCACTGATCACTTTACGTGTACCTCCGCCAATGTCATTTACTGCATAATTTTAACTTGCAATAAATTATACTTCGCGACGTGGAAAGAAATGACAAGGATGCATCCAAACCAGTCACTAAACACTTAAATCTCCCTAATCATACTAAACAACATATGGCAGTTTGCGGCCTTTCCTCACATCTAAGCAGTTCGGAAAGCCGCAAAACACGAGAACAAAAATTTATCTTCCAAATCGGCACTGTTAATCCCCACGGTATCAACGAGCGCTTTTCATTCAACTGAATTATTCTTGTTTTCTCGTCACCATACTCCCACCAATAGTGTAGCTCCACTTTCTACATAGAAACCCACACACAACCCACAATTCCTCCAATCGCTTTGACGAAGGGCTAACGCTCGAAACGTCAGCTTTTTTATTCTTTACGGTGGCCAATTTACGTTTTCAACTTAGTTGTTAACACTAAATTACCTACTATACTCTCCCACCGACGCAGCACCTCAGTTTCTTTAGAAACTAACCCCCTAACTCTAACAGCGTTCTATTCCAATTACTACCACAGGCGGCTCAAGCTCCAGTTGTGAGACGATCATCGTAATAAGCGTCATGACGAAAACGAAAGAGTTTGTATGGAAATATTAGTAATCACTACCTGTCTTATGAAACCTAGAAATGGATAACTCGCTAAAATGGGTTCTTTTCAACATAGGGAGTAGTCAGATGACAAGTGATGCACTGTGGAAGTAAGGTGAGGGATTTTCATTGAGAATTTAATGTATTTTTTTATTCCTAAGAGCGATTGTAAATACCACTCAAACTCTTGAATTTGCCCCATGACGCTTATTGCGCAAGATAATCGTCTCACAGCTGGAGCTTGGACCGCCTGTGGTACTAAAATCTGATTAGCCACGCCATTCGCTAAGTATTCCGCGATAGCAGAATAGTGAGTAACTAGTAGAGTAAAGTAGAGAAAGTAGTCTCGCAGTGTGAGGTTGTGAATGAAATAAATAGAAACATATGTCTATCTTGTTGTTAATTTTTAGGTATTAAATATATACTTAACAATAACAACTAGATTATTCGCTCTCAATTTTTTATTGATCGGTACCTATCATGCGATAGTAATCTCGAGCTCATAATCTTGACCATCCGAGAGCAGCTGGAATCAGTCAAAATCATGTATAGCCGTCCTGGTACAAGAAATGTGAGGCTTCCTGATAAAAACCAGCCAGTCTATTCGTGGAGGAAGGATTTTTTTTGCCTTTTTACAGTGACATATGTATCTAAATCTATGTCTTAATGCGAAATGTTTTCCCATGCGGAGTTGAAATATTGGAAAATGTTTTTCTAAGTGAATATTTGTTAATTTTCTGTCAACTTTTTCAGTAATATTACTTTGAGGCGAAACGTTTGACTGACTTAAAAAAGCTGGAGCATAATTTAGACTTATCACCTAGCTGACGCCCACAATGAAGCTCACAGAATGAATTGATGAAATACAAGCGGCTAACATGTTTATATTAATATTTACTGCGTGTTTGCGGAAAATCTTGGTTAAAGTTTTTCATGACTTACACTAGTTTAGAAATTAATTTTTAAAGGGTTCATTTGTTGTTTGCTCTTGGTCATATTATAAATTTACAACGAGAAGCAGTCGCATGAATACTAAATGGTGATCCACCTAAAGATTGTGATCTACCATGAAATAATTTTTTTAAATTCAATTTCGCATGAATTACCACTTTGTCTAGCTACGCGAAACTCTTTTTTAACATTTGGTTTCTTTCTTCTGCCAAGTTCCCACTAGGCTCAATATTTATTCAGAAAGGCTGACCATAAATCAAGGAACAAAGACCTGAACAAAGTCCGTAAAGAAAAGAATTGTTCCTTTAACCCTAAACAATTAATTTTTAATTGTAAGACTGCCAATACAAATCCATGTTATAGAACTTCAAAAGACTAACTACCATCTGACCTCCAACTAGAAGCTGGCAGTTCATTATGGCTGCACAGAAAACAGTTTTGTTGGTACTAATGGGAACTACAGCATGTTTTTCTGTCGAAGGGTCTGGAAGTTCTCATTTTTCTTATTTTGAAGCCTTTCAAAACAAGAGGCTGATAGGATATGTTATCAAACGGTTTGATTCACCGAGTTTGTTATCGTGCGGTCAGAAATGTCTGAGTAACACCTGGTGTACTTCCACCAACTTCAAGTTTTCATCCAAGAAGAAAAGCATTGGAGGGACTTGTGAACTGAACAAGCACGACGTCTCTGTTGTGAGTGAAAGAAGCAACTTTGCTGATCAAGAAGAAACAACTTTTTCAAGGTTTCTAAATGTTAGTATTCACTTTGCTTGTTCTAAGCAAGAAGTGGAACCCAGTTTTCACTTTGCATTTATAATCATCGGGTTTAGTAATCATTTATAATTTATCATGTAATATTCTCGGCCAGTGACCAATTGAGAGGCATCAAGTGACGGAATATAAGATACCCTGAATATTATATGTTTCTTGAAGGTAACACTTTTCCACAAGCCACAGATAAGAAATGTCTGTGGATGATATCTGAGTGTATGCGCAAAGAAAATTTTTATGGACACTTCGGGAAATAATTTGCTGGAGTACTTTAACCTAAATGTCTCGTTTTCCATCGACTGATAAAAACAGGTTTGCCAGAAAGGATGGGTTCTCCACTCTCAATCATGTTACGTTGTTTTCGACACTCCAACGCAAGATTGGACTGAAGCCCGCAGGGTTTGCAAGAGGTACGGGGGAGATCTGCCTGTAATCAGATCTGCTGATGACAACAACTTCATACTCGATCTGATTCTAAATCAGGAATTAGTGCAACACTTTGGTGTGTGGATTGGACTTTACAGAAAACCTGACAACGAGTTCTACTGGATTGACGATACCCCTGTGACAGGCCAGTTTTCTGCATGGGCAAAAGGAGAACCAAACAGTGGTCAAGAGAAATGTGCCAATATGTATGCCGGAAAACTCTCACCATTGGGAAAGTGGAATGACATCAGCTGTAATTTAGCTCGTGAATTCCAACAGTCTGCCCCTTTTGTTCTTTGCCAGAAAGGCTTACTATAAATCAACCCATCCATAAATTCCATCTAAACGTTATGTAGGTCTAACTTTTGTGAAAAGCGTCAACATAGGACAAAAAAAGGTCGATTTAGTGTGTGTTTGAAACACTAGTGAATGGACTGGGCCCTAGTTGGTTTTTGTGAGATGTTCAATTAAGTGCCACTGAAATCTTACCAAGGCCTAACGTTTGAAACATCAGTTTTGGAAACATTCTAAAATAGTCAATCTACATTATCAACTCATTAGATGAAATCAGATAGTCTTGCAATACTCCCCCTCCCTCCCCCCACGCAGTACAATACCCCCCCTCCCACCCACTCAGTACCAAAGTTCATGCGAACTTTTTTGTACATTGAGATTTAAATCATCTAAAAATTATTAAGTTTTCTCGCCTTAGGTACGATTTTAATACTATTTATTCCTCTTGGAAAGGACAGATTCAAAGAAGCCGGTCAGAGAAACAAGAAACACCCCCTGATAAAGCCGTAAGAGAATAACTGGCGGTGTCAATTGATGTGTGGTGTGGGCGGGAGGAAGTGGTTGTGACAGCCACTATCAACTGCAGTTTCAAAACAAACTGGGTCGATTTAATTACCTTGACGCTTTCACCTTAAAATTTATTAAATGGCAGAATTACTTTTGTACCTTTAAAAACGCTGAGAAAAGAATTAGGGGTCATTTCATACAACGTATCTTGAAAGCAGGAAACTACCTGCATAAGTGGAATGGCAGTATTACGTTTTTAATTTTAGAAACACTGCAAAGAGAATTAGGGGTCATTTCATACCACGTAACTTGAAGCAGGAAACCACCTGCATAAGTGGAATATAAGCAAAAAATTAACCTGACGTCAATTACTTACGTCACCTACAGGATAAACCTTTGCTACATAACAAGGTAAAATTCCTTAATCACTTCGTAAGGTTGATACTTTGAGCTTTCGCGGAAAACACTTAGTAGAACATATACATTACACAAACTGAAATAAACAAACAACTACCGATAGGCTTCTTATGAGATGATAAGAGAAATTTGACGCTCCTAAATTAAATCTTGTTTTAATCGTCCAATTTTTTGGGGAACTGGAGAATACCGAAGAGGTTCTCAACGAGGTGATGGCTTTTACGGCTTATGGGTAATGTCATTCCATTTTATTACCTTAAATTTTTTTACGGTGAACTTTTTTCACGAATATTTGATAAAATTTGTCAGTTTTTACGGTTAACCCCATCGAGACCCTCACCGAAGGGATAACTGTTATTAGAGAAACGAAGGAACCAATTGATCAAAAATTCTATCGATGTAAGAACTGAATTAGTGAAAGCTTAACCTTTAAGTGAAAAAAAAATTTTATTACCTTTAGCAGCATTAGCAAAGTAAACATCCTTCATATAAGCAGAGTTAATATTTTCCTTAACAGTAGGAATTACGTGTGTGTTTATCACAAAGTCCCTTTGACATCTTTCTTGGAGTCCAGCTTAAAACTTGTGCAGAATGCCATCTATTTCTAAGAAATTTCTCACTGCTTGATGGCAAACCAGAAGAGTCAAACCGTCTACATTTTCTCAATGTCACGCTATACGTGTTAAAACTATTATGTGCATCAACTCAATCTTTAATAAGCTACGCGAAGCGAAACTCTTCCCAGCATTCTTCATTTCCTGCCGAGTTTCCCTCCGTCAAAATGTTTGTCTGGCAACTGAAGCCAGATCCGGAAGGAAAACATTTTGTTAATTCAAACCATTCGCACTTAATTGAAAGATAGGATGAACACTTTCAAAGGTTCTTTAACAACGGAATCATATTCAGTACAATGTTACAGTTAACTTGAACTAAAGGCAGGTATGGCTGCGTAAAAGGAAATTTTGCTGTTATTTCTCTTGAGAACTACGGCACGTTTTCTGCCAAAGACAACCCCAAAATTACTCTTTTTTCTTTTATTTGAAACCTTAGAGGTTGATGGGATACGCCGTCAAACAGTTTGATTCACCCAGTTTGTTATAGTACGGTCAGCAATGTCTGAGAAACACCTGGTGTATTTCCATCAACAACATGTTGTCCTCTACAAGGAGAGACGAAGGAACCTGCGAACTAATTAAACAAACATAGCATGTCTATTAACGAAAACAACCATTTTGCTGACGAAGAGGAAACGACTTTCTCGCTGTCACTTAAGATCAGATTCATGTAATTGTTACTCTTATTAACGTAGTCACGCCAGCCATGAACAGTATCTTTGCACAAGTATTTGACAACTTTTGTTGTTTAAGTTGTAACTCGTGAACATGCGGTTGAGACTCCTTCTGCGATAGAGAACCAACCAGCCGACAGTTTAAGTTTGAGCGACATGCATTTCGAGTTTGCATGTCTCTTAGCCGAGACGAAGTATTTTTTCACAAGTATTTGATAATTTTTTTAACATAGTTGTATTATTGTTGCAGTTGAAATCCATCCTTGACGATGCATTGATGATACGTGGTAACATTATGTTTCAAGAATTCAGCCATTTCGTGCACAAGATAATGGGAAAGGTGGACAGTTCCTATCATTGGTACGATTCGATCCATCGTACACTAATTACAATTTGGCTCTATCATTTTGTGCGTGCAGTCTTAAAATTTAAATTAAATTAAATCGACTGACCAACCAACTAACTAATTATTATTTAACTTGGGCATAAATATGTTCCAGAGTTTACGGCTCGGAGTTTGAGGGCAATGGCTTCTAAAATCTCGCCACTCTCAAGAAAGTTAAGCTAATAAAATCTTTTTGTCTACAAATTTTGTCTGTCACATTTCTTTATTGCCTTTCCCATGTTTTCGATGCCCTGCCGAACAAATTTCCTCTCGGAACTGGCGCCTGACCTTAAAAACGTCAGAGATAAATCTTGGATTTTTGGTACCATTTCGTTTTCTTATTGGACTAAGATGTATCCCATCGCCTTAATGTGTGTATCTCCGAAAGATATAAAAGCTTCATTTCCACAAGAATTACTTCTTACGTCCATCGACGACTCTGCTCCAAAGCCGATCCTAGAATCACAAGAGGAACAGTTATCTTCGTTGTTGCTGAGGATACCAATCCTCACCTTTGGCCACTTTGTGTCGATATTTTCGGTCACAACGTTAAACCCTTCTTTGTTGCAATTGGGTTGCAAGAAAGCTTGAGAACCAATCAGCTCCTTCCACGTGTCACGACCTAGTGAAGTGTTACGGTGCTTTCCATCAGCGATCAGTGAGTGCAGAGAGCTAGCTTGCTTATTGATAACGGTGAAGTTGATTTGATGTCCGATCTTCATACCGAGACAGATCTTGGTGAAGGGTGTACCCCAGTAGGTTGGTAATTTAGTCTCATGTAAGTCAAACCCAGTCTTTCCTCCTTCTAGATTGAAGGTTTCATTGTTGCTCCAGAGATCAGAACTGTAACGAAACGTGCTCTGCAAGGGTAATTCAAAAACAAATAACCAAAATGGAAAAAGCTTGAAAACCATTACAACAAAGAACAGCTAACGAAACACAGTCTTGGTTTGTTCGGTGTCCTTGTTTTCAACCAGTATTTTGTACACTTAAAATCTCCAACACCTTTTCTTATCGACTGAATTATACCAAGTTACTGCCTATATAACTTTTGAGTGATTGACTTACTGAAGGGCCGTGACAGAGAACACAGAAAGACAGGCCATCAGACACACAAGAGATAGAAAGGCGAATAGCCTAACCGACTGACAAACCGACTGGCTGGTTAGCCGCTGAAAGAGGGACTACAGACAGATTGACAAACAGGCTTACTGAGTGATCAGTCGCCTAAAGAAACATTTTCATACCTGTGTGCCATTCATTTTCATAACCAGCGTCCATCCGCCTCCACCGCATGCACCAAGGTTAGTCATGTGACAGTACACAGCAACCTCTGCTGATTCTACCTTCAGTAAGTGGGCTTTGTTTGATGAGGACCTGATAAAAAAACAAACAAACAAACAACAAATAAATCCAAACAGGAAAAATACAGAGATTAACCTGAATCGAGTTTTAATCAATTTACTGAAGATACAACCGTTCCTAGTCACAGTGCACTCCGCCCAGCTACTGAATCAGCTACCAAACAATGTTTTAGATGCACCAGTAATTGTCACTTACAATTTCTTGTTATGTATTTCCTTGCAAGACGTCAGTAGTTCTGAAAGGAAAAAGTTATCTGATCGTAAATGTTATCACAACTCAGTTAAACAACATGCCGTGTCACAAATTCTAAATCTTTACAAATTATGCGATGTCTAACTATCGTTAGTCAGCGGCAAAAGCGTGGCAAAAGCACTCAGATCGCTGATGATTATTCCCGTTTATTTCAAAACCTTCCAGTCAAATTTCCCCTACCACTTCTCCAACTATCCTCAAATTGTATTGCTAAGCACAGAGAAAACTTTACATTGCACTGAGGGTTGGGAGGGTGAGGCGACCTCCAACAAAGCCAATAAGAAAAACGCCGCTGAGGCCATTTTCTATTGACAGGTGCCAATTCACTCCAGGCTGAAGAAGCTACAAAGCCGGCCATTCAATGTTTTAACAGCTTGCGTGCTGAGCCAATAAGGAATATAAATAAATTAGTGTTTCACTGTTCAGAATCATTCTATCATACTGCCAATATTTTCAACCCTCACTAAACCAAATCGGCTACTTCCACCAAAGACATTTCTTCAGCTGAGATACTTGATTGACGACTTTTGCTTCCTTGTTGCTATGTATCGAAAAGACACGTTCGAGCGCACGAAGCTAAAATTATAAGCCTTCATGGTATCAAACATGAAAAACATAATTCCCAAAACAAAAATCTGACGTTATTAAAGAAATGAGGCCTTGGATTTTGTCGCCTTATCGATCCGTTGAAAGTGAGTTATGTGAGTTTTGGACAATTTTTAATTGTTCATAATCAGTATTATGATAATACTTTGTTTTCAATTTACTTATATGTACAGAGAAAAGAAACCAATGCTTTCTTTAGAAGGCCTATATTGGTTGAAGGAAATATTTGGATATGAGCACTGTTTTAATTTATTTATTAACAACGGTCCTTCGAATCTTATATACCGTGAGATTTAAATCCCTTAAAAAAACTACTCATCTTTTTCTCTTTGTATTTACGGTTTTAATACTTTTTATTACGTCCCGTAGTAAGCAATTTGAAACGGTCGGTGAGAAAAACGGCTGGTGGTTAACGATTTGTGTGTGCGTGTGTGTTAAGGGAGGGGGTAGGAATTAGTTTTAACTAAAAAAAAAAAAAAAAAAAATCTGGTTGTTTGAATTAGCTAAGGTCCGTCATCTACTTATTATTCATCAGAACTAATTTTGCAATTTATTTTATAAGTGAGCTCTTATTTTCAGGTTACTGTTCCGATTCTTTCGTGGAAGTCAAAATGCTTTGAATCACCTACCACTTTCGCATCTGTCCCCGGTCCAAGGCAGTTTGCACGAGCAGGAAAAAGTTCGTTTTTCTTTGTCAGGCAAACACGATCCTCCATTAAGGCAGCTGGCGAGCAAACATCCCTAAAAAATGAAAAACGTTGGGATACGTATCGCATATACTGCGGTCATAAAAAGAAATAAGCGAAATGAGAATTTTGTCTGTTTGTATGAAATATTGACGGCCGCGATGTAAGCCACTACCAGATAGACATAGCGATAAAAAAAATGGATTTAAACATAAAAATTAATTCAAAAGATTTTAATTTTTTTATTTGCTGCTGCTGCTGGCATTATCGAAGACAAGCCAAATTGTTCTGTCTCAGATATTTCTAACCATATTCGTCACAATTCGATATAAATTCTTGGATTCCTTTGAAATTTAATACAATGCGATATAACGCAACCCTTTCCTCCACTGTGTCGAATCTGCCGGGAAATGTTCACTTCGGTGTTTCTTAGTTGCTCTTGCGTGATATGTAATAATTTGTATAATTTTCTACTGTTTACCTTTAGGAAAATAGAAAATATCGCTCCTTCCTGATAGTCAAAGTTGTTGCTCTCGTGTACAGCAGTGACGTCGTGTTTGTTCAGCTCACAAGTTCCTTCTTCTTCCTTCTTGGAGAAAAACTTGAAGTTTGTGGATGAACAGGACGGAGATCTCAAACATTCTTGACCGCACGACAACACACTAGCAGAGTTGAACCGTTTGAAAGCATACCCTAGAAGCTGCTTATTCTCCCTTGTCTGAAAATACGACGAACGAGCTACTAAGTTTCCTTCAGTAACAAAAACGAATGTTGCTTGCAGCATCATGAAAAGCGCTTCTTTAAAATCCATTTTTGAGCACAAATTCAGCTCACTTCAATTCTAGTGTGGCAATGTTTAGTTTCCACGCACGCCCTGTTTGCCTTGAATTAATAATAAATCTGAAAGCATAGATAAGGCTATGTCACTTAGCAGTCTTGACAGTCAAAAGATTTCATTATAACATTAATATTCAAAGAATTTTGCATTAAACTGCAACTTTTGGACACCCTTAGGTAATGGCTGGGTGTATTGTCCAGAGTTTTGGAATATTTTGTCATTTTTTCATAGTTATTCCTCTATTCCGTCGCTCCATGTCTTCCTTTACACTTTTAAATTACTTTATTGAATCGAGAATAGTGTTTTAATCAGCCGTCAGGTTCTATAAGAGGAAACGCACCTGTGGATGTAAATTGCATTTCAGTTTCGGTAAGACATGGCATTCTATGTCCGAGATGTCTTAAATAGAAAACATCTGTCTTAAAGCGACACCTCAATGTTTATATCTTCAGCAAGTCTGCACCGCTGCGCAAGTGAGAAATTTTCTTTTTCCGTTTCAGAAATCATTTGCTTCGCAAATTAACGCTTAAAGTTATAGTAATTTTCCGTTTTAAGCCATTACCTGATTACGTGATATTATTTAATTTTTGGCTTTCGAATGACGTAATGTTTTCTCTCGCAAATATTGGGCTGCACGGAGAAGCAACTTGAAGTTAACGAATGTTTTTGTTTTTTTTTTTTTCAACAAAAGTAAATTCGCTGGATCCATCCCATGAAAAATGTTATATTGAGATCTCAATTAAAATACTCTTTTTTATGTAATTATTCTTTAACTGACGGAATTGAAAGAGGACTGAGTTCCACAACAATAACTGCTTCCTTACCCCTCCCTACAGAATGGCTTTGCACAGGCAGAAAATTATGGCGCAAAATTTAGGCGACGAGTTTGAAGTTCTTAACATAAAAGCTCTGGAAGACAACGATTATTCTCGATGGATGGAAAATTTGCCAAATGAAAAGCAACTAAGTCCACTGAAAGATTTAGTGATCCCAGGATCTCATGATTCGGGAACGTTTTTTCTGGATCAAAACATGGAGATTGGTCCCGATGAATCATCTGCCATTCACACGCTCGGGAGTATTTTTGGGAAAGTAGCAAAGTCTGTGATCCACAGTTGGTCCGTCACACAGTCAATGACAATTTACGAGCAGCTACTGTCGGGCATTCGCTATCTGGATCTCCGTGTCGCGTACAGAGCCGAAGATAAAAAGATACGTGTTGTACACGGTTTGTTTGGTTGGACGATTGATCAAGTCTTGGACGAAGTGAACCGATTTGTGGCGAATTATCCGAAAGAAATTGTCATTTTAGACTTCAATCATTTCTACAAAATGGATCAAGCTGCTCATGAAACACTCGCAGATACTCTGCTTGCTTCGTTCAGCGAGATTTTCCGCGCTCCTGGCGCAGATGGCCCAAATGTCACCCTTCAAGAGATGTGGGGAAACGAAGAGAAGGTCATCATTATTTATCACGACTATGATGTGGTTGATACTTACCCCTGTTTCTGGCCACCCCATCTAATCTGCTCCCCGTGGCCGAACACAGCGGATAAGAAACTGCTGTTGGAATTCCTCAACAAACAGTCAGAAGCGTCCAGTTTTTCGGAAGATGCTTTACAAGTAACACAAGCTATCCTCACGCCACGAACTTCAACTGTGTTTCAAAACATGACAAGCACTTTAAAAGATGTTTTGGCTTCAAGATGCAACTGCTATGTGACCGGGTGGCTGAAGGCCCTTTGTGGCACCAAGTGTCACAAGTTTAATATTATCATCGCTGACTTCGTTGAATTTGGCGATTTTATCCCAACTGTTATCAGCCTGAATTATTTTTTCTGACCTGCTAATATATTGACAGACTATATAAAAGTGAAGCCTAAATTTTTGTTACTAAAGACAAGGCTGTTGAAAAGGGCTATCTGAAAAAAGTGATTTGTGTGGATATCAACCATCCTTAATTTCAGCTGTGCCTCTAACTTTCTTGATGTCCTGCAATGAGTCAGCAAATTAAATGGCTGACTGATGCTTTGCTCACACCAGGTTTGGGCATGAGTTTCAGGCCTTTGGACTAAAAACATTGATCACAGTGCAGCTTATGCCTGATGCCTTACCATAAACCTTGCTTTGTTACAGCTTTGCGAGAAACACTCTTTAAAAGTATAAGAAACAAGCTAGAACTAATCTGAGTAAAATTGATACTGTAAATAAGTGCAATTTGCCCAAAATCTCAGTGTTTCAAGGAAAGTTTATAGGAGAGGAGATTGTGTTGGAGCAATGTCAAGATGTGTTGGTAAGGAATGATTATTTCCTCTCCAAAAAAAAAAAATGTCATTGTCTGGTAAAAAAGATGACAGCTACTATGAACTTGCTCTTGACCTCTTGGTAAAGCCAAGGAAGGTCTGTAGGGCATCTATCTGTAATAAACAGACATAATATCTTGGCGGAGAGATTGCTGAAATATACTTTGGTTATCAGTGGTGAAATATTCCACAGCTACGACAAATTCACATCTAAGTGAGACTATAAAAAGTCTGTGAGGTATCTTTCTGTAATATACAAACATAAATTCAGCCTTAAAAATTATATGTTGGCCTAGAGATAGCAGAGATATGGCTTGGGTTAATTTTGGTCAGTGAAAAATCAACACAGATAGACTGATTCATCAGTTAACCCTGAAACAGCCATAGGTGACCAAGACAGAATTTCTCATCACAATATCAATACAATATCAAGCAGAAAAGTAATGTGAATACAGAAATTAAATTAAATTAAGGGATTCTCAGTTGATCCATTACCAAATTATTTAAAACCAAAATCAACAATTATATAGCAGTCAGTAGGGAGAATTACTAATGAGATCATGTGAGTGAAAGAGTTAACTTAACCCTTTGAGTTGAATCATGACCTGGCGTTCTGGGAAGTTAACCTTGAAAGGCCATGTTTTGTCACTTTAATATCAGAGTGTTTATATATTCAGTGGCCAATATCTTGACCAAGAGAATTGCTTCTTTTAAGAGCATGCTCTAGTCAAGATAAATTTAGGGAGATCATATCTAATGCTTGTTACTAGACATACGCTGGAAGAAAGTTATTCTTATTGTCTTTGCTGATTGAATAAGTTTTTCATGAAAGAGATTTAACACAATTAAATATAAAAAAATTCAATTTTGTCAAGTTCAAAAGAGCTCATTATTAGGAGATCCTTGTTCTGGATTTAAACATTCCTGGGAGAGTACATTTTAAACAGCAAAGCATTGCAATATTCAAGTGTTTTTTGTTTTTTTTTCCATTTTAACCTCTTTTGCGTGAAATCATAAGCTAAACAGGTTTATTTTTCAGCATCATCCATGATGTCTATGTGAAAATTAAAATATGTATCAATGAAATATTATTAAAAAATAAAAAATCATTACCAACCAACTCTGTTCTGAATGTACATACATCTGTTTCAAACTTAAAAGCAAAGCTGAACTTGTAAAATTCATTGAAGGAGGCGTGCTTTTGAGAAGTATAAGGTTGATCAGCACTTGGCTATCAATTAGTTGTGATCAAGAGAGAAATCTTTTTTTGCACTGTCCTTTCATACTTGTATTGTCAAAGAAATGCACTGTCCCCTCCCCCCTGATCAGAAAATGGTCTGGCAACCCCAAGTACCTCTGTGAATGTGTTACTTGTCAGTGGTCAATAAGTCTAGTTTTGCCTTAGTCAAACCACTACAAATTTAGATCAATGTCAGTATCTGAGCAACTGACCAGCTACTCCTCCTCTAACCCCAACAACAGTCAACTGGTAACAAGTCAGGGTTAATGTTGGGTTGGGGGAGGGGTAAGCGTGCAGTTACATTACAGTGACATTGATCATCAGAAAAGAAGTGTGTGGGTACAGGCAATACAAGAAAGACAAGATCTGATTTGACACTATTACAGCCTCTTGGAGGAGAACAAAAACACATCTGATGTATGTCACGCAAATTTTGACCTGAATGAGAAGTCTTCCTGACTTCTAGCACAACAGGTCTTCCCTGTTCATGGATTCATGGCATATCTTATACCAAACAGTTTGATCAGATTCATTTACTGAAATAAAAAGGGAAATTAGCCGAAAACTGGTGTTGTGCAATGAGGCCATGATCCAAGGGTTATACAAGTCTGGTGTAGGGGAACCCCTGGAGACCATCAAGTCAAAGGCTTTGACAAACACCTCAGTTACTGTTTCTTTTGCAGAATTGACTCCAGAGAAGAAATTGTTGTCCTTCAGCATGTTGAAAAGCTCATTAAGTTGTGCAAGCTAGAATTCTGCATGGCTACCATAGATATTTCAGAAAACTGGAACTGCAAGTGTTGTAAATTCAAAGTATCTTGGTCATTAGGACATTCCACACACTTTGTTGAGTGGCAAGATAGATCACCATTGTAAACACATCATATGAAGTGCTTTTGCTGAGAAACTTTTGTTGTGTCAAAGATGCTATCTCTACGACCAGACAAACTGGTACAAGGTAAGTTCAAAGAAGTCCAGAAATGAAAAGCAGAGAAATTCAGCTCTGAACCCTCGCTTGCTTACCTTTAACCCTTTACACCCTTACATCAGTATGCATATTCTCCATACTGTTCATTATACATTTTCTAAGGTGCTGACAGGGAGAATTTGTATGAAAATCAAGAGCTTCTTTATTTGGTGGTCATTTCCTTTATTCTCAGGACCTTAATGTTTGATTAAGGAGTAATGTTGTAAGGAGAAATCAGATTTTAGTCACTCCTAGGGGTTAAAGGGTTAAACATTCAGTCAGCAAGCCAAGTGGCCCATCTTGCTAGGAGCCAGTCTGGTTTCTTTAGATGATTCATGGGGTGACCAGGATTGTACCATTATAATTGAATGCAAACTGAATCCCTGATATGTTTTCCCTTCCCTTGCAATTGCATAGCAATTTAAATAACAGTTGATAATTGAATAAATGGGAATTTAGGAGTGGCAGCTCTTCAGAGTGGCTGGAAAAACCCTTGGTGCATGATTAACATTTGACACCATGTGTTGGACTTGAACGTATTCTACTGTCCCTACCTCTGTGGTGGTTCCTGGTGTAGAGTAGCGAGTCTTGCTCAAATAAAACATACAATGTGCAAGCATGCGTCTTGTTACTTGTAAACCCTGTGTATCAACATATTTTATTATACATCAGACTTATTACGGTATTAAAACTCTGATTGGTCAGTAGCCCACGTGTAGCCGTACCTTTCCTCCCCAGGCAGTTGATCACGTAAAATTAGTATATCACATAAAAAACAAATGGAGTTACTCAACTAGCATTTAAGTCATGACTTTCAATTCTTCCTTTCTATCTCCTTGTATTGGGATATATTGAGATTTGCTTTTTTTAAATTTATTTATGTATTTATTCTTTAACTTACCCTTCCCACACAGTGGCTTTACCCAGGCAAAACGTTATGGCGGAAAATTTAGACGACGATTCTGCAGTTCTTTACTCAAAAGCTCTGAAAGGCAACGAGTGCGCTCATAGAATAATTTTTTAATTTTTGCTTCCGCGTGAATAGTCTAAATCAGAATTAGGCATAGTTTCGCACTAAACGGAGGCTAGTGTTCATACAGTTATCTATCATGCGTGACAATAGTTTCCTCAGCAAATAAGAGTTCTTTACGTGTTCTCATATTTGATGTAACCTCAGTGGCTGAGTTATAGATGACAACAAGGGAATTTCCCGATATCAGTTTTGGAAAAATTTCCGCACAGCCCCATACTTCATTATGCATGCAAGACATGATACAACGAAGACGAAGAAACAAACACGTACAAACGGAGGAAGGACCAACAGCAGAGGAAGTATGAAGAACGATTCAAAAACGGGAGATGAGAAAACGATATAAATTGAAGGAAATAAAATTATAACTGTTAATATTATGAAGATCATTTTTTAAGAAGCCACTGATTAGCAATGAAATTTATTAGAAAGGCTGCACTTTTATACTTCGATTAAACAAAGATTAACATTTCATTTCTTCGTGAAAAATCCAACATGTTTTAAAGGTGAGGGAAATGATTTCAATGTTAATTTTTGGAATTTAAATAAGGTATTAGAAATATAATTTTGAAAGTTACCCTTTACTGGCAACAAGCACGTCAACAATGGTATAGAGGATAGACTGCTAGTCTGATGAAGAAGATAGAAGATTGAGAGTTCGAACCCTACAGGTAACGTAAAAAAAAGAAAAAATAGACTGAGAGGGGCCTTGGAGTAAGGATAGATAGTAGGAAGTACCCGCCAGAGAAATGGGGAAGAGAAAGAGGGGAACTTTTATTAATGCAGTAAGTAATAATTAGGAATGTATATATTCAATTACCAAGGGAATTGTCTATTGTATTCAAAGACAAAGAGTAGAATGCATAATTAATAAGATGTGCATGCATAATGAAGTATGGGGCTATGCGGAAATTTTTCCGAGGAATGTAATTCCGCGACGCCATCAAAGGTAACAAAGAGACTTTATGCTTATAATTTTCCATCCCGTAACTAACCGTAGCACACCCTAATCGCCAAATGAAGTCGATGTCAGTTCTCAGTTAATTCGATGTTTGTTGCATAAGTTTAGAGAGTTTTGGTGCTCAAGACCTTGCACGGAAACCATTGCAAGCGAAGGGTAGCCTAAGTATGCTTCAGCTTTAAGTGTAAGTAAAACATGACACGAATTACGTATCGTGTTTGTCATAATTTAGCTCCATCACTTACGAGTGGTAAACCTTGCACCCTTAAATTGAAATGTTTCCATTGGCGTCCTTTGTTGAGGGTCTTGAAACCTGTTTTTTGTTCCACTCTGATCTTCAAACGCGTACATATCCTACAGAATTCAAGCATTGCATCTAGATATAGATCAAAATGTGGACATGTAGAACAAGGAATATTTCACTGAGATTAAATTCGCGTGAACAGACGAACGGCTCAACCTCAACCAACAATAAGATGGCTGTTGATAATTATGTCTGTTGTTTGTGAGTGTCATTTAAATAGAGACATCTGCGTGTTGTGTTCGGCTTCAGTTTTGGTTATAATATTTTTTAATATCTCACCTCGCTTGTCTGCAAACATTCTAGACCCTGCAAAGAGTTATTTTCAATATTTCTCATAAGCTATTCGTAAACAATTCAGTTTCCCGCGCTTTGCGAATATTTGAAAGATAATAAACACCGATAGCCTCTATTTGGCGGAAAAATATGCTCGTAAATTTATCTTTAATTTGGACATGATTTGCTCCTCGATGCTCACAGTTTTCCTCGAGTTTCGTTCTCGGAAACTTTGCATTTTTGAACAGATAATGTCTACAGACATATTTTCGCACAGTTGTACAGCATTTTTCTGTTGCACTCAGTCATCCGGAAATGCTTTTGATTCTTTAGTATAAGGCGATTGACTTATTATGATCGTCTGTGATCGCGTGATCTGACAGACGAGGCCCAAATTCTCTAGGCATAACAATACATCATTGCATCATTGCGAAGCAACACTGCATCGACGGACGCGAACTAAATGCAGCGTCTTTAAAATTCGTAAAGATCAACTCACTTGCTGACTTGTAAAAAATGAGTTTTGGGGCCAGAAGCACGGGTACGAGACAGACGATTTGAAGGGCAACTTTCAACTTGAGGTATTTGATTGAGAATCGAAATCGAGCAGTTTAAGTTGATCGAGTTGAATTAATATCAGTTTTTTCCAACAGCTGTTGTTCGAGTAGATTTCAAGCGTTGTGTGACGGATTGTGTCTATATCGGGAGAGAAGCTCAAAGCTAAAGGTAAGACAAAGCTTTTAGCAAACTATCTTAAAATATTTACGTGGGGATATTTACGAGTCGCACATAAAGAAACGCACACCGTCAATAGTATCCTTGTCACAGCTTCCCAGTTCTTTAAGCTAAGCAAGCTTATTGGTATGTGTAATATAAATTTTAGTGTGGGTAAAATCTGAATTTCGAAAGAAGTTTCTCTTTGGTCTGACGTATAACGCAAAGATGCTTGAGTCAAATTTGTTTTCGAGAATTGATGAAGGCGGAAATCGAAAGTGAAATGGTCTGAAGTGGAAAGACTTGGAAATATTCCTAAAGTTGAGTTATTTTAGGAATCAATTTGTCTTCTTTGCTTCATTTTTAAAAATGAGCGTGATTTTCTTGCACAATTTTTAAATTTAAAAATTTGCTATAGTTTTCCATTTTTAGTTATTATTTGATTACATGATATATTCGCTTTAAGAGATATTCGATTTATACTTTTGAATGACGTAATGTTTTCTCTTGCAAATATTGGGTTGGATGGAAACGCAACTTGAAGCCATGGAGAGTTTTTTTTTCAACATAATTAAATTCGCTGGATCTATCCTATGAAAAATGTTTCATTGAGATTTGCTTTTTTTCTTTTTCTTCTGTATTCATTCTTTGACTTACCCCTCCCCACAGAGTGGCTTTACCCAGGCAAAACGTTATGGCGGGAAATTCAGTCGACGTCTCTCAATGGATGGAAAAATTGCCAAATGAAAAGAAACTGAAAGATTTAGTGATCCCAGGATCTCACGATTCGGGAACGTTTTCTCTTGATAAAAACATGGAGATTGGTCCCGATGAACCCAACCTCATTCGTAAGTTTGGGAAATTGGTAAAGCCTGTGGTCTACAATTGGTCTGTCACACAGTCCATGACAATTTACGAACAGCTTAGGTCGGGCATTCGCTATCTGGATCTCCGTGTCGCGTACAGAACCGCAGATAAAAACTCTGAGATACGTGTTTTACACGGTTTGTTTGGTTGGACGATTGATCAAGTCTTGGACGAAGTGAACCGATTTGTGGCGAATTACCAGAAAGAAATTGTCATTTTAGACTTCAATCATTTCTACAAAATGGATCAAGCTGCTCATAAAAAACTTGCAGATACTCTGGATGCTTCGTTCAGCAAGATTTTACGCGCTCCCGGCCGCCAAGGCCCGAATGTCACCCTTCAAGAGATGTGGGGAAACGAAGAGAAGGTCATCATTATTTATCACGACTATGATGTGGTCGATACTTACCCCTGTTTCTGGCCGCCCCATCTAATCTGCTCCCCGTGGCCGAACACAGATGATACGAACCAACTGTTGGAATTTCTCAACAAACAGTCAGAAGCGTCCAGTGTTTCCGAAGATGCCTTGCAGGTAACACAAGCTCTCCTCACGCCACAAAATTTAACTATAGTTAAACACGTGACAAGTACTTTAAAAGATGTTCTGGCTTCGAAATGCAACCGCCAAGTGACCAAGTGGCTGAAGACTCTTCGTGGCACCAAGAGTCACAAATTTAATATTATCATCGCTGACTTCGTCGAACTAAGCGGTTTTATCCCAACTGTCATCAGTCTAAATTAATTTTTCTAACCTGCTTATATATTGACAGACCATATAGAAGTTGTTAAGGATAACAGCCAATTTTATTGATTGTTAACTACCTTGATAACGAATTTCTTCTTGTTTTTTACGATTTTATATAGTTACATTGTTTATTCGAGTTGATGTACCTATCTATTGTTCTTGAAACCCGACCCTGTATTAGCGTCCTCTTTGCGTCCCATGCACACATAAATGGCGACCTTAGCGTCCTTTCTTTAATTATAGTTGGTAACTTTTAGGATCTTGACCTTTGCTACCTTTCTAACCTTAAAACCTTTGAAATCTTTGGTGCAAGTGGGACTAATATGTAAGTTTATCCTTTTATTTCGATTAGACAAAGGTACTTGAAAATCTGTTGCGCTGTGTACCTTTTTAATTGCATTGTGATAAGCAGCCAGAATAACGCTAAGCGTCTACCAGTGTACATCCACCTTTTAGTTTGAGAACGCTTGGGCCATTAACTGTTTGCGTGAATCTCTTAATGTAGCGGTTTTTTTTGCCTTTTATGTTTTCATCGCGATTTGAGTTGTAATTAAGTTAGATTCGTTTTACACGCTTGTATCTTATATTTTGGAAGTTTTCGCCTTGATTGATAGGAATTTATTGTATTTTATTTCAATTTACTAGATGCATACTGGAAGAAAGTTATCCTTATTGCCTTTACTGATTGAATAAGTTTTTCGTGAGAGAGGTTTAAAACAGCAAAGCATTGCAATATTCGAGTGGTTTATATTACATTTTAACTTTTTTTTAGTTAAATCATAAGTTAAACAGGTTTATCTTTCAGCTCTATCAGTGATATATATGTACAAATTAAAATATGTATCAATAAAGTATTACAAATAAGAAAATTATTACTGACCATCTCTGTTCTGAGTGTACATACATCTACTTTAAACTTAAAAGTAAAGTTGGGCTTGTAAAATCCATTGAAAGACGAGCCCTTTGATAAGTAGAAGGTTGATCAGCCCATGACCATCAATTATTTGTGATTAAGAGATTAAGAGAGAAATCTCTTTTTCGCAAGGGGAGGGGTGGGTGCGCAGTTGCTCATATACTAACGTTGATCCCAAAGTTCAAATAACAGCACATTCTTAACACGACTATTGTGGCTGTGGTAGCCAAGATTTTCTTACTCAGTCTGTCTCTCCACCCTCCGCAGTTTCCATCCGCGCGTCCGAAGTATTTGTCCTCACCCCCATTGTATCAAAATAATGATGTCATCGTTTCAGCTCAGATATGAGTAGCTTTGGGAACCAGCTAAGTCATGATGGAGTAGTTGACGGAGTATGATCACAGAGTACGTGAGTTTTGTGTCCGGTTAGGCTCGATTTCCGCCGCTCTCTCGTATCCGGTCTTCGCTCCTCCCCGGGAAGATGAGAGGGAAGCGCGGGCTCATACACCCGAACAGCGGCTGGTAATCGAGCCCAGTTTCCGGCCAGATCAGCAAAGTTTCGAAAAGTTAGTCTTCAGACATAAGTTTGTGTCGATGGCTCAAGAGTCACCGTCAGAAAAATCTATTAGCCTTAGTTTGACTGCTCGATATGCACCCTCATGGAAGACTTGGGAAGGAATCCGTGAAGTTGTCCAAAACTGGCACGATGGGGTGTATTTCTCACTGGAGAAACTGAGAGCCGTATCGAGTTCAAGATTGGCCTTTCACCATACGAAAGAAAAAGATTCACTCTCGTATAAAGCAATTTTAACAGCTGAAAATTGCCTAAAATTAGAAAGGAAAGCAGCAGAAGACAGAGACTCAGATGATCAAGAAGTGAGTGGCAGGAATCAAACGCGAAAACCTGGTCATCAAACCTTCGATTCTTCCGTAACTGACAACAGAGCCAGAGGCGATGACAGGGAAGGCTCTATCGACATTGAACTGGGACGAATAGATTATAATCCAACCAGACAAAAACTAACCTTGATAAACCATGACACAGAGCTTATGAGGAAAGTGTTGCTTCTTGGGTTCTCAAAGAAAGCTTCAAACAAAGAAGTGATTGGACAGTTTGGAGAAGGACTGAAAGTTGGTGCACTGGCTTTGGTGAGAGAAGGAAGAGTGGTTACCATGAAGACTGGTAAAGAGCGGTGGAGATTTGGATTATCTCATGATGAGATGTTTGACGAAGAAGTTCTGACAGTATTTGTTGATGGCAGGTGGAAGGAAAGTAACGATGATGATGATGAGGACAATGACGACCAACATGACAAGTATAATGACAATTACGAGACAAACCTTGAACAGATGAACACATCTGTGACTGTCTTTCCTCTCTGTCGTGAGGACTGGGAAGTTTACCTAAAGCGGTTCCTCTTTCTTAGCCCACCTAAAGACTCTGTAAAGTCTGTGGCAGGAACTTTGCTTTTAGGTGATCATTACAAAGGTCAACTTTATGTCAAAGGTGTCTGGGTGTCGGATCTTTCTAAGGATGGATTAGCATCAGGAGTTGACTTTGTTCATCTCAGGATTGATAGGGATAGAAGAGCTGTCATTCATCTCAGTGACATTGATCATCAGATAAGCAGCATGTGGATACAGGCAATACAAGAAAGACCAGATCTGATTCCATACTATTATAGCCTCTTGGAGGAGAACAAAACTTGTGATGTGCGTCATGCAGACTTTTACCTTAGTGAGACATCTTCCTCGCTTCTAGCACAACACTTCTTTGCTGTTCATGGATCTATGGCATATCCTGTACCAAACACAGTTTCATCAGATTTACTGACAGAAATAAAAAGGGAAATTAGTAAAAAACTGGTGATGTGCAATGAGGTCTTGATTCAAGTGTTATACAAGTCTGGTGTAGTGGAACCCCTGGAGACCATTATGTCAAAGGCTTCGACAAAGAAATCAGCTATTGTTCCTTTTGCAGAATTGACTCCAGAAGAGATTGATGTTCTGCAGCATGTTGAAAAGCTTATGAAGTTGTGCAAGCCAGAATTCTGCATGGCTACTATAGATATTTTAGAATCTTCAGGAACTGCAAGTGTTGTAAATTCAAAGGATCTTGGTCATTATGACATTCCACGCTCTTTGTTGAGTGGCAAGATAGATCACCATTGTGAAACACATCAAAGGAAGTGTTTTTGCAGAGAAGCTTTGATTGTGTTTAACATCTTGTCTCTGCAATCAGACAAGCTGGTACAAGGTAAGTTCATTTAATGAAAAGCAGAGAAATTCAGCTCTGAACCCTCAGGGTGAAGATTGAGAAACTAAGGCCTATGATGCATCTGCTTAACTTTAACTCTTTACACCCTAACATCATTATGCATATTCTCCATACTGTTTACTGCACATTTTCTAAGGTGCTGACAGGGAGAATTTGTTTAAAAATCAAGAGCTTCTTTATTTGGTGATCATTTCCTTTATTCTCAAAACCTTAATGTTTGATTCAGTGGTGACGTTGTGAGGAGAAATTAGGTGTTAATCACTCTTGGGGGTTAAAGGGTTAAGGAGTTAATTGGCAAGCCGAGTGGCCCATCTTGCCAGGAGCCAGTCTGGTTTCTTGAGATGATTCATGAGGTGATTGAATGCTAATCCCTGATATGTTTTCACCTTCTCTTGCACAGCATTTTGAATATGTTTACAAGTGATAATTGAATAAATGGGGAGTTAGGAGTGGCAGCTCTTCAGGGTGACTGGAAAAACCCTTGTTGCATGGATGAACTTGATCCACATTTGACATCATGTGTAGGAGCTAAACCTTTTCTACCATCCCTACCCCCCCTTGGTGGTTCCTGGTGGAGAATAAAGAGGTCTTGCTCAAGTAGAATTTACAATGTGCAAACAAGGGTTTTGTTCCTCTTGACTGAGAGAGGGGCATGATTACTACCCCCCTCTCCTTGTAAACCAACATATAATATATTTTATTATACATTGGACTTTCTATGGAAATCTCTTATCGGTCAATAGCCAATATGTAGCTGTACCCTCCTACCCTAAGGAGGAAGGATTTGTGTCAAGTTTTCATATTTCTCTAAGGGGGGGGAAGGGGGAGGGTATGGCTACAAGTAGGCTATTTTTTCTAGAGTATTCAGTCAATATACAATAGCGTGTGAAGTTGACATGATAACTGAATATCTGCAGCAGCAGTTATTGGGTTATCATGTCCAGTTCAAAATTCTGCCTAGTTTCCAAGCCCTTTGTTCGTGCAGTGTTCTCAAACTTTTGCTATCTCACAGATTGCAGATTGTTTGAAAATAAATGTATAATAAAATAATAATTGAATTCAGTTTTCACATTGTGTCATGAGTTCTCAAACCTTGCGTCTATATTGTCTGCCTGAGACTTCAGCTTTAGCTGATATTCAGACCTTGGCACTGATAATTCATAATATCATGCCCAACCTCACCCTATAGTTGCTTCTTCACTGTGCTTATTTATTTACTTATTTTTGTCATATTTTTCTTGCAGCTGGAAATAGGCCGTCTAACGACTGCAATGACAGTTTTGTCAAACTGTTGGCATAAGGGAATTTTGATTTCTTGCATCATTTGTGCATATAACTCGAGGAATGTAATTCCGCAACGCGATCAAAGGTAACAAACAGACCTTATGCTAATAATTTTCCTTCACATAACTAATCGTAGCATACCCTATCGCAAAATGAAGTCGATGTCAGTTCTCAGTTAAATCGATGTTTGCTGTATAAGTTTACAAAGCAATTTTAGCGCCTAAGGCTTTGCACTGAAAGCATTGCAAGCGACTTTCAATTCTTCCGTTCTATCTCCCTGTATTGGAATATATTGAGATTTGCTTTTTTTTAATAATTTTTTATTTAATTATTCTTTAACTTACCCCTCCCCACAGAGTGGCTTTGCCCAGGCAAAACGTTATGGCGGAAAATTTAGTCGGTTTCTTATTTTCGACGATTCTGAAGTTCTTCACTCAAAAGCTCTGAAAGGCAACGAGTGCGCTCATAGAATACTTTTTAATTTTTGCTTCCGCGTGAATAGTCTAAATCAGAATTCGGCATGTTTTCGCACCAAACGGAGGCTAGTGTTCATACAGTTATCTATCACGCGTGACAATAGTTTTTTCAGCAAATACGTGTTCTTTATGTGTTCTCGTATTTGATGTAACCTCAGTGGCGGAGACATAAATGACAACAAGGGAATTTCCCGACATCAGTTTTCGTCTATTCCACCTGATCAACTCGTGATCTCATTGTTTGGTATTAAACGCCCAACAAGTAATTTCCCGATGTCAGTTTTCGTATATTCCGCCTGATCAACTCGTGATCTCATTGTTTGATATTAAAGGCCCACAATTTTTTTTTATGAAAACCTCATAAGCTGTTTGTAAACAATTCAGTTTCCCGCGCTTTGCGAATATTTGAAGGGTAATAAACACCGATAGCCTCTATTTGGCGGAAAAATATGCTCGTAAATTTATCTTTGGACATGATTTGCTCCTCGAAGCTCACAGTTTTCCTCGAGTTTCGTTCTTGGAAACTTTGCATTTTTGAACAGATAATGTTTGCGGACATATTTTCGCACAGTTGTACAGCATTGTTCTGTTGCACTCAGTCATCCGGATGAGTGCTTTTTTATTCTTTGGTATAAGGTGATTGACGTATTATGATCGTCTGTGATCTCGTGATCAGACAGACGAGGCCCAAATTCAATAATACATCATTGCATCATTGCGAAGCAACACTGCATCGACGGACGCGAACTAAATGCAGCGTCTTTAAAATTCGTAAAGATCAACTCACTTGTTGACTTGTAAAAAATGAGTTTTGGGGCCAGAAGCACGGGTACGAGACAGACGATTTGAAGGGCAACTTTCAACTTGAGGTATTTGATTGAGAATCGAAATCGAGCAGTTTAAGTTGATCGAGTTGAATTCATATCAGTTTTTTCCAACAACTGTTGTTCGAGTCGATTTCAAGCGTTGTGTGACAGATTGTGTCTATATCGGGAGAGAAGCTCAAAGCTAAAGGTAAGACAAAGCTTTTAGCAAACTATCTTAAAATATTTACATGGGGATATTTACGAGTCGCACATAAAGAAACGCACACCGTCAATAATATCCTTGTCACAGCTTCCCAGTTCTTTAAGCTAAGCAAGCTTATTGGTATGTGTAATATAAATTTTAGTGTGGGTAAAATCTGAATTTCGAAAGAAGTTTCTCTTTGGTCTGACGTATAACGCAAAGATGCTTGAGTCAAATTTGTTTTCGAGAATTGATGAAGGCGGAAATCGAAAGTGAAATGGTCTGAAATGGAATGACTTGGAAGTATTCCTAAAGCTGAGTTATTTTAGGAATCAATTTGTCTTCTTTGCTTCATTTTTAAAAATGAGCGTGATTTTCTTGCACGATTTTTAAATTTAAAAATTTGCTATAGTTTTCCATTTTTAGTTATTATTTGATTACATGATATATTCGCTTTAAGAGATATTCGATTTATACTTTTGAATGACGTAATGTTTTCTCTTGCAAATATTGGGTTGGATGGAAAAGCAACTTGAAGCCATGGAAAGTTTTCTTTTCAACATAATTAAATTCGCTGGATCTATCCTATGAAAAATGTTTCATTGAGATTTGCTTTTTTTCTTTTTCTTCTGTATTTATTCTTTGACTTACCTCTCCCCACAGAGTGGCTTTACCCAGGCAAAACGTTATGGCGGGAAATTCAGTCGACGTCTCTTCATGGATGGAAAATTTGCCAAATGAAAAGCAACTGAGTCCACTGAAAGATTTAGTGATCCCAGGATCTCACGATTCGGGAACGTTTTCTCTTGATAAAAACATGGAGATTGGTCCCGATGAACCCAACCTCATTCGTAAGTTTGGGAAATTGGTAAAGCCTGTGGTCTACAATTGGTCTGTCACACAGTCCATGACAATTTACGAACAGCTTAGGTCGGGCATTCGCTATCTGGATCTCCGTGTCGCGTACAGAACCGCAGATAAAAACTCTGAGATACGTGTTTTACACGGTTTGTTTGGTTGGACGATTGATCAAGTCTTGGACGAAGTGAACCGATTTGTGGCGAATTACCCGAAAGAAATTGTCATTTTAGACTTCAATCATTTCTACAAAATGGATCAAGCTGCTCATAAAAAACTTGCAAATACTCTGGATGCTTCGTTCAGCAAGATTTTACGCGCTCCCGGCCGCCAAGGCCCGAATGTCACCCTTCAAGAGATGTGGGGAAACGAAGAGAAGGTCATCATTATTTATCACGACTATGATGTGGTCGATACTTACCCCTGTTTCTGGCCACCCCATCTAATCTGCTCCCCGTGGCCGAACACAGACGATACGAACCAACTGTTGGAATTTCTCAACAAAAAGTCAGAAGCGTCCAGTGTTTCCGAAGATGCCTTGCAGGTAACACAAGCTCTCCTCACGCCACAAAATTTAACTATAGTTAAACACGTGACAAGCACTTTGAAAGATGTTCTGGCTTCGAAATGCAACCGCCAAGTGACCGAGTGGCTGAAGACCCTTCGTGGCACCAAGAGTCACAAATTTAATATTATCATCGCTGACTTCGTTGAACTAAGCGATTTTATCCCAACTGTCATCAGTCTAAATTAATTTTTCCAACCTGCTTATATATTGACAGACCATATAGAAGTTGTTAAGGATAACAGCCAATTTTATTGATTGTTAACTACCTTGATAACGAATTTCTTCTTGTTTTTTACGATTTTATATAGTTACATTGTTTATTCGAGTTGATGTACCTATCTATTGTTCTTGAAACCCGACCCTGTATCAGCGTCCTCTTTGCGTCCCATGCACACATAAATGGCGACCTTAGCGTCCTTTCTTTAATTATAGTTAGTAACTTTTAGGATCTTGACCTTTGCTACCTTTCTAACCTTAAAACCTTTGAAATCTTTGGTGCAAGTGGGACTAATATGTAAGTTTATCCTTTTATTTCGATTAGACAAAGGTACTTGAAAGTCTATTGCGCTGTGTACCTTTTTAATTGCATTGTGATAAGCAGCCAGAATAACGCTAAGCGTCTACCAGTGTACATCCACCTTTTAGTTTGAGAACGTTAGGGCCATTAACTGTTTGCGTGAATCTCTTAATGTAGCGGGTTTTTTTGCCTTTTATGTTTTCATCGCGATTTGAGTTGTAATTAAGTTAGATTCGTTTTACACGCTTGTTTCTTATATTTTGGAAGTTTTCGCCTTGATTGATAGGAATTTATTGTATTTTATTTCAATTTACTAGATGCATACTGGAAGAAAGTTATCCTTATTGCCTTTACTGATTGAATACGTTTTTCATAAGAGAGATTTAAAACAATTAAATACAGCAAAAATTCAATATTCTCAAGTTCAAAGCAGCTCTTTATTAGGATATCCTTGTTCTGTATTTAAACATTCCTGGGTGAGTACATTTTAAACAGCAAAGCATTGTAATATTCGAGTGGTTTATAACTTTTGAGTAAAATCATAAGCTAAACAGGTTTATCTTTCAGCTCTATCAGTGATATATATGTACAAATTAAAGTATGTATCAATAAAGTATTACAAATAAGAAAATTATTACTGACCATCTCTGTTCTGAGTGTACATACATCTACTTTAAACTTAAAAGTAAAGTTGGGCTTGTAAAATCCATTGAAAGACGAGCACCTTTGATAAGTGGAAGGTTGATCAGCCCATGACCATCAATTATTTGTGATTAAGAGATTAAGAGAGAAATCTCTTTTTCGCAAGGGGAGGGGTGGGTGCGCAGTTGCTCATATACTAACGTTGATCCCAAAGTTCAAATAACAGCACATTCTTAACACGACTATTATGGCTGTGGTAGCCAAGATTTTCTTACTCAGTCTGTCTCTCCACCCTCCGCAGTTTCCATCCGCGCGTCCGAAGTATTTGTCCTCACCCCCATTGTATCAAAATAATGATGTCATCGTTTCAGCTCAGATATGAGTAGCTTTGGGAACCAGCTAAGTCATGATGGAGTAGTTGACGGAGTATGATCATAGAGTACGTGAGTTTTGTGTCCGGTTAGGCTCGATTTCCGCCGCTCTCTCGTATCCGGTCTTCGCTCCTCCCCGGGAAGATGAGAGGGAAGCGCGGGCTCATACACCCGAACAGCGGCTGGTAATCGAGCCCAGTTTCCGGCCAGATCAGCAAAGTTTCGAAAAGTTAGTCTTCAGACATAAGTTTGTGTCGATGGCTCAAGAGTCACCGTCAGAAAAATCTATCAGCCTTAGTTTGACTGCTCGATATGCACCCTCATGGAAGACTTGGGAAGGAATCCGTGAAGTTGTTCAAAACTGGCACGATGGGGTGTATTTCTCGCTGGAGAAACTGAGTGCCGTATCGAGTTCAAGATTGGCCTTTCATTATACGAAAGAAAAAGATTCACTCTCGTATAAAGCAATTTTAACAGCTGAAAATTGCCTAAAATTAGAAAGGAAAGCAGCAGAAGACAGAGACTTAGATGATCAAGAAGTCAGTGGCAGGAATCAAACGCGAAAACCTGGTCATCAAACCTTCGATTCTTCCGTAACTGACAACAGAGCCAGAGGCTATGACAGGGAAGGCTCTATCGACATTGAACTGGGACGAATAGACTATAATCCAACCAGACAAAAACTAACCTTGATAAACCATGACACAGAGCTTATGAGGAAAGTGTTGCTTCTTGGGTTCTCAAAGAAAGCTTCAAACAAAGAAGTGATTGGACAGTTTGGAGAAGGACTGAAAGTTGGTGCACTGGCTTTGGTGAGAGAAGGAAGAGTGGTTACCATGAAGACTGGTAAAGAGCGGTGGAGATTTGGATTATCTCACGATGAGACGTTTGACGAAGAAGTTCTGACAGTATTTGTTGATGGCAGGTGGAAGGAAAGTAACGATGATGATGATGAGGACAATGACGACCAACGTGACAAGTATAATGACAATTACGAGACAAACCTTGAACAGATGAACACATCTGTGACTGTCTTTCCTCTCTGTCATGAGGACTGGGAAGTTTACCTAAAGCGGTTCCTCTTTCTTAGCCCACCTACAGACTCTGTTAAGTCTGTGGCAGGAACTTTGCTTTTAGGTGATCATTACAAAGGTCAACTTTATGTCAAAGGTGTCTGGGTGTCGGACCTTTCTAAGGATGGATTAGCATCAGGAGTTGACTTTGTTCACCTCAGGATTGATAGGGATAGAAGAGCTGTCATTCATCTCAGTGACATTGATCATCAGATAAGCAGCATGTGGATACAGGCAATACAAGAAAGACCAGATCTGATTCCATACTATTATAGTCTCTTGGAGGAGAACAAAACTTGTGATGTGCGTCATGCAGACTTTTACCTTAGTGAGACATCTTCCTCGCTTCTAGCACAACACTTCTTTGCTGTTCATGGATCTATGGCATATCCTGTACCAAACACAGTTTCATCAGATTTACTGACAGAAATAAAAAGGGAAATTAGTAAAAAACTGGTGATGTGCAATGAGGTCTTGATTCAAGTGTTATACAAGTCTGGTGTAGTGGAACCCCTGGAGACCATTATGTCAAAGGCTTCGACAAAGAAATCAGCTATTGTTCCTTTTGCAGAATTGACTCCAGAAGAGATTGATGTTCTGCAGCATGTTGAAAAGCTTATGAAGTTGTGCAAGCCAGAATTCTGCATGGCTACTATAGATATTTTAGAATCTTCAGGAACTGCAAGTGTTGTAAATTCAAAGGATCTTGGTCATTATGACATTCCACGCTCTTTGTTGAGTGGCAAGATAGATCACCATTGTGAAACACATCAAAGGAAGTGTTTTTGCAGAGAAGCTTTGATTGTGTTTAACATCTTGTCTCTGCAATCAGACAAGCTGGTACAAGGTAAGTTCATTTAATGAAAAGCAGAGAAATTCAGCTCTGAACCCTCAGGGTGAAGATTGAGAAACTAAGGCCTATGATGCATCTGCTTAACTTTAACTCTTTACACCCTAACATCATTATGCATATTCTCCATACTGTTTACTGCACATTTTCTAAGGTGCTGACAGGGAGAATTTGTTTAAAAATCAAGAGCTTCTTTATTTGGTGATCATTTCCTTTATTCTCAAAACCTTAATGTTTGATTCAGTGGTGACGTTGTGAGGAGAAATTAGGTGTTAATCACTCTTGGGGGTTAAAGGGTTAAGGAGTTAATTGGCAAGCAGAGTGGCCCATCTTGCCAGGAGCCAGTCTGGTTTCTTGAGATGATTCATGAGGTGATTGAATGCTAATCCCTGATATGTTTTCACCTTCTCTTGCACAGCATTTTGAATATGTTTACAAGTGATAATTAAATAAATGGGGATTTAGGAGTGGCAGCTCTTCAGGGTGACTGGAAAAACCCCTGTTGCATGGATGAACTTGATCCACATTTGACATCATATGTAGGAGCTAAACCTTTTCTACCATCCCTACCCCCCCTTGGTGGTTCCTGGTGGAGAATAAAGAGTCTTGCTCAAGTAGAATTTACAATGTGCAAACAAGGGTTTTGTTCCTCTTGACTGAGAGAGGGGCATGATTACTACCCCCCTCTCCTTGTAAACCAACATATAATATATTTTATTATACATTGGACTTTCTATGGAAATCTCTTATCGGTCAATAGCCAATGTGTAGCTGTACCCTCCTACCCTAAGGAGGAAGGATTTGTGTCAAGTTTTCATATTTCTCTAGGGGGGGGGGGGAAGGGGGAGGTATGGCTACAAGTAGGCTATTTTTTCTAGAGTATTCAGTCAATATACAATAGCGTGTGAAGTTGACATGATAACTGAATATCTGCAGCAGCAGTTATTGGGTTATCATGTCCAGTTCAAAAGTCTGCCTAGTTTCCAAGCCCTTTGTTCGTGCAGTGTTCTCAAACTTTTGCTATCTCACAGATTGCAGATTGTTTGAAAATAAATGTATAATAAAATAATAATTGAATTCAGTTTTCACATTGTGACATGAGGTATCAAACCTTGCGTCTATATTATCTGCCTCAGACTTCAGCTTCAGCTGATAATTCAGACCTTGGCACTGTTAATTCATAATATCATGCCCAACCTCACCCAATACTTGCTTTTTCACTGTGCTCATTTGTTTAGTTATTTTTGTCATATTTTTCTTGCAGCTGGAAAAAGGCCGTCAAACGGCTGCAATGACAGTTTTGTCAAACTGTTGGCATCATTATCAATGCAGGTTTGCGAACTGAACCCTCCATTTTGCCAAGATTTGCATGAAGTTCCACAATCCATGCAAACGTCCCCAAACTTTTCAGTGATCAAGAAGAGAGAAGAGACTTTGCAGGTATTAGTGTCCAAAGAGATGACATTGCATAATGAGAAGTTGAAATTGGAACATAAGCCAATTGGCTATTTCTACCACAGCTTGTTACAAAATTTGTAACATGAATGAAAGGAAAAGCAGAAATTGCTACTCCCTGTAGGTGTGATGCCAGTACATAGCAGGTTACAGGGAGCCCAGTAATTTAATAGCTTTCCTGGCCTAACTGTTCATACTCTTGGGTCAAGACCATTTTTTTAAACTTGCCTTGTGTAACAAGAATTAAAACTTTGTTTACATTTCAGAAAGAGAAGGATTTTCTGAGTGCACAGCTTTCTGAAAGAGATACAAGCCATGCTCAGGAGCTCTTGAAACTTCAGTCAAAGATTTCTGCCCTTGAGAAAGACCTGGTACTTCAACAAGTAAACTTGGTCAATGTCGAACAGGAGATCAGTGAGAGATGGAAGAAATCTCTACAAGACTTGCACATGGAAATGTCTAACAAAACAACTGATCTTGAAAGAGACAAGATCTTCTACCAGGAAAGGTTAGCAGCTGCAGAGGAAGACGTGAAGAACCAGAAAAAGGCACACTCTCATAAAGTAAGCATTTTAAACGACAGGAATGATATTCTGCGGAAAAGACTTGCTGATAAGTTTGAGAGGCTCTCCAAGGTTGTGGTGGCTTCTAAGGATGCTGATAACTCCATTGTTGAAATCTTGAAATCAGCAACTAAAGAGATGGACGAAATGTGGTTTCAAAAGGACAATTGCATTATATGCACTCTTCAGAAACCAAACTGTGTAGTCATTCCTTGTCATCATCAGATCACTTGTTTTAAGTGCACTTCTTTCTTGGAGAAGTGTTCATATTGCAGAGGGCCCATAGAGCAAAAAATTCTCACTTATAGTTTGTAGAAATAATGTTTCACCCTTAAATTCTTAGAAGTGATTAACATGTAATTTCTCCATATAATGTCCATACATTTTTTAGCAAACAAGAGACAAGAATACTCAAACTTATCAGTCAGAAGTTGTCTTCTTAATCTGATGCCAAATTCTCATAACTAATCAATTGTGGTAATAGGAACAAGTGGAGTCCAATTCCGTCTGTAATCATGCGAGTGGACAACCGTAAAGTGGGAGTCTGATTTGTCAATCACAAGTATGATTACAGACAGAATTGGACAACACAAAGTCCTGTTACCAATTAATCATAACCATTACAGTTTCCAGAAAAAAAAATTTAGGACAAACATCTCCAGTAAGAACACTGTCTAAAGCAAAATAGTCGGAAATTTCCTAGTTTTTTTTTTTTTCGTGGTAAGTGGTTGTTGCTATGGTTATTATCAATTCTGTGATTGGTGGATTTAGCGGAGTGGACTTAGTATGATTGGCTGCCTCAACTGTCTGATTCCAGGTGTCCAATTATAGCAAACTGTCCGATTACAACTGTACAGAGTGATTAGTGAAATATAAAGAAAGTGATGCACCAATCACATTTGAGGAAATTGTAATGGTTTTGATTAACAGGGAAACATGTAGAAGATGAGGGAAGAATTTTCAATCAGATCTTGGGAGTTAAAAGGTGAACTGCAAATTTATTCATACACAAGTCTGTGAGACAAATAGCTTTAAGAAAACTGTTTCCAAAGTAGGTCAGTGACTTAAGTTATAACTGCATTTGAGGGAAAAATTATAATGACCCATTCACCCCTTAAAAGTGATAGCATCTAATTTCTCCTCACAGTAACACCCCTGAATCAAACATAAAAGTAAAGAGAAAAAAAGGAAATGATTGCCAAGCAAAGAAGCTATTGACTGGTGGACAATTTCCCTCGTCAGTAGTTCAGAAAATGTATAGAAAACAGTGTGGAGTATATGCATACTAATCATAGGATATAGAGGGTTAGGAGTGATTAAAATTTAATTATTCCTTTCAGTAGCATTCATGAATCAACCATTGAGGTCATGAGAACAAAGGACATGATCACCACCTGAAGAAGCTCTTGTTTGTTAAATAAATTCTCCTAGCCATTTCCATAGGAAATGTAAAGAGATCAGTATGGAAAATACGCATACTAATATTCGGATGGTTAGGGTTACCGGTAGCTCCTATTCACACGAGAGAGGGTTAGTGACAAATTTCCGTATCAAGTTCCCACGATGACTTATCTTTTATGCCACGCATGCCCAACAAGTCATAGGGGTGTAACAATATATATTGACCTGTCAGATTATTTTTTTCATAAACGATCATTTAACTTAAAGCTTCGCGTAAGATAAAATACTTAAGTAAGAGCATAATATGCCTCAGTTGACTTCGTCACTGTAATTACATGTTATGCGGCAGAAAAAAGTTAACGCAACTAAAACTTATTTCAACTAGCTACTTGGAATGACTTCTTTCTCAAATCGTTATATTTCGAGCCATTTTAAGAGCCTTTTGTGCTTTAAGAACTGATTCGTTCACTCGATGTCTCTCTACAAGTTCAGTTCCCATGAAATAGCCTTCTTGTCGAGGTCTCCCATGGCTCCCGTCTGGGAAGGTAATTCGGCCTTCGCCATCGACTCTTCCACTCTGAAACCTGCCTTCAAAGCGCATCCCATCACTTCGCGTGAAAACTCCATAGCCATGGTATTTTCCGTTTTCGAATTCGCCCTCGTACAGGGAACCGTCGGGAAACTTCGCAACACCGTGCCCGTGACAAAACCCATTTTGAAATTGTCCAGTATATTTCGTTCCGTCGACCAGGGTAAGTTCACCAATTCCGTGCTTTCTGCCATCGTTATTCCATTCCCCATCGTATGTGTCTCCGATAGGGTACCTGAATTTATGTCTAGCTATCGCTTGGGAGCTGGGAGAAGACATCTCAAAGAACTCTTTAAGTTTTCTTAACTTTGATTATTACCAAAGAGTGGTTCGAAACCCCCGAAAGAAAAATCAAGACAGATGTTCCTAGCTCCTTTGACACCCTGGTGATGGAGAAATCAGCTGAAAAGTCAAAATAACAATGCCCTTACGGCCTCCTGCAAATAACATGGGACGAAACTATGCTAGAATCTAACCAAAGCTGGTAAACAAAAGTTTGCATTTGCATCGTAATCGAAGCCGGATTTATATTTCAGGCGTTCGTGTAAATTTCCCACAATCCTTCAAGCGGACCCTGCCACGGTCAGCGGTAGCTCTTTTAGCGCCACTTTCAGAATACTTGGAAAAATTTCAAAATTTGATACACAGATTTAAATTGTTGGCAGCGATTTTGACGAAATAGTTCGTTTCCCGTTGATTTTAGCAGGTTACTGCGTGCTGAGTTGGTAGCAGTTTTCTTCAGTTGCAAATAGGACTGCACACTTGTTCTGCATTTTCATTTGATGTACATATAGCAGTTGTAAACATGGGGTTGGTTTGGAGTTCAAACCGAGACAAATTTGAGAACATTTTGCAGGAGGATGGAAGGAAAACGTGTTTATCTTCTGTGGATGACAGCTGGGATGATTCCGAGGAAAGCTTCTATGAAACTGTGGAGAGGCAGTCACAGTCGTCAAGTTGTGATAATCTTGTGCCAGAACTCGAGATCGACTCTGAAAATTTTGGTAAAGAATCGCCGACAACAACGTGTACTCCATGCAATGTACAACATGAAGAAAATATTTCACAGCCTGTTCTCCAAGTAATGTCCGGCAACACAGGTGAATCTTCAGGAAAATTTTCCGAGACTAACTTTAAATGTATAGCTGATGAAGAAAAAAGTGACTGCATCGATTACAACATTGATAGATGGAAGACAGAAGTTGGCATTGATAGAGTTGACCCATCATTGGTTGAAAGGGAAGACCAGATCACAGAATGCAGCACCTTTTCGCTGCCATTAATTTCAGAGGAAAAACTGCTTCAGGGAAAGTATTCAGGTAAAAGCCCATCCAATCCTGCAATGCATCATGAAGAGAAGCTGATTCCACAACCTGCTCTTCAAGGAATGTCTAGCAACATATGCATTTTAAACACAGGTGAAACTTTCAAAACCTCAGGGACTAACACAAAATGCATGGCTAATGAAGAAGACAGTGACCGGAGTGTTAATGGTGTTGATAGATGGATGACACAACATAATAAAAGAACTGGTCCATCATGGGTTGAAGGAGAGGATCAAATAATAGAATGCAGCACTTTTTCATTGCCTTTAATCTCAGAGGAAAAGCTGTTGCAGGGAAAGTGTGCAAGTAAAAGCCTATCTGAACCTGTAATGTCTGTGGCAGTTGATAATATACAGCAACAACAGTCTAAAGCACCTCAGCCTTGTGCATGGCAAGTTGATATAGACTGTTTCAAATCCAAGAAAAAGAAGAAACTACCCAAAAAGTATTTAAGAGACAGAGATGAAGACTTGCCAGCTGATTATGATGATATTGATGGCATGTCTGTTGATAATCAAGGACCACATAGGAGATTTTTGGCTTCTACAAATATTGCAACTCAAGAAATGATGGCTGGAAGAAAAGTGCTAGACCTGAGAAGATGGTATAAATACTTACTAATGCATTTGCACCAAAGCTGAAACATGTTTTAACCCTTAAACTCCCATGAGTGACCAAGACAGAATTTCTCATTGCATCATCAAATCAATATTAACCAGATAAGTGATGAGAATAAAGAGAAATATCAATTTGGGAATAAGTAGTTGATCCAACATTAAATTCTCGGAACTAACATAAGAATTGTATGATGAACAGTAAGGAGAATTACAAATTTGATCTGGGAGTTAAAGGGTTAAAGCTGCTTTTTAAAACATGGTAGGAAATTTTTTTTCATCTCTAAATTTTCTCCAAGTGATATTTTTGGGTTCAATTTTAGCACAGTAAAAGTAACTGTTAGTGATAACTTAAAGTTTTAAACCTTATGTAAAATTTACATGTAGTCTTTCAGATTTCTCTTGCTTATCTTTTTTAAGTTAAACCTGCTTTAACCACCTGCTTTAACCAAACATGTTTTGCTGGACAGGTGTTATTGGGGCATTCATCAAAACAGCTAAATTTGCCAACCATATAACCTCAATGCAGAGCCTGCAACATTTATTTCAAACTTGGGCCAGCAAACACAGTATTTATTGGGAGCCAGTAGTCGCTGATGGGGTGCATGTAATTTTCTGTCATTTGTCTGAGGTTGGTTATTTCTATTTCCCATCCTCTGAGACCCAAGGGTAGTTGGTCAAGATAGCTTCATTTTCCCTTTGTCCAGTTGCTGTTGCTCAGCCAAAAAGTCCTTTACCAAAATTATCAACTAGGAAATATTCTTTGATAACTACCAAAAAATTCTCAAAAGTGGCTAACAAAAAAGAAAATGTGAAATCATCAGTTCGGAGAATGAGCTTTTCTGATCTTTGGAGGTTTAAGTGAAATCAAAAAGCTAACTTCTAAAATACATCAAATTTTATATAATATATTGCCAGGTATTGTATGAACCGACCTCAATACAAGAAGTCTTGTGGTATTTCATCTGTGGTGTCTTGCTGGAATTTCCTGTTTAGCTCTCTTGGTGCAGGCAGGTGAGTTCTTTAAAATTTCTACTCTGTATGCAGGGAACTCATGCCTGCAGAAAGTCCTTATTGGTACAGGCAATTGCATGATTTTGAATGCAATTTGGAATAAATAAGCCCATAAGTTTTCTCAAAGACCCCAAAATTGTGTGAGGCCATGAGATTTATGAGTTGCAGTACTTATTCTGAATTGCACAAGAAAATATGTGTTATAAATGATATACTTAAAATGATATAAGGTAGCATTTCATACTTATGCACAAGCATAGATGCAAATTATTTTAAAAGATGATTCATTTTAAACCCTGAGAAAGTAATTTTGTAGTAGGTCAAAACAACCACATCCAGTTAAGAAAGCAGTTTTTGTCTGTAGTTTTAAAACTTCACAGAGAAACAGATTGTAACCTATCTGCACTGCAAAGCTATGGAAGGACAAATGTTCTGGCTTTTAAGCTGATTTATGGAATATAATTCAAAATTTTTTATTTGGGAATAATTGTTTTGCACACACTATCTTCTAGTTTACAGCCCCTCAGTCAAGAGGATGCACTAAACATACTGGGATTCAAACCACCATTTGGAGAAATAAGGTTTGGACCTTTCACTGGAAATGCAACTTTAATGAGGTAAGAGATATCAAGTTTAAGTCTGTCTGAACATTTTTTTTTTTCACAAAGTGTGATTTTCAATATTACATTAGGTAAATCTGAAAGGGAGCAGGCCATCAAATATTCCTTAGCCAAAAAGTGTATTTTGAATGCAATTTCAAGCCAAATATAAAAAAAAAAAAAAATGGGGAATAAATTAGCTCATAGAAAAACACCAAGAAAATGGATTTTTTTTCAGAATTTTTGTCTATGGTAGTTTTTATGGTGTTGAGAATATTTTTTTCTCTCCTAACCCTCAAGAGAGAAGCAGCCTAACATCAGTATGCATATTCTCCATACTGTTTGCTATACATTTACAAGGGTGCTGACAAAAAGAATTTGTTCATCAATCTTGAGAATATTAAGTTGGTGATCATTTCATCTACTCTCATCACCTTACCGTGTGATGCAGGGGTTATACTGTTGGGAGAAATTATATGCTATTCACTCGCAGTGATTAAAGAGTTAAGTGGCAGAAAGCAATGCAGAATTCTTCAAAATTCTTTTCTAAGAAAAATCAGAACTTAAGTTCTATCTACATTACTAACAGAGAGGAACATAAATTTATGCTCTAGATGGTTCAAACAACTCTGCAATCACTTTGGAGTGGATGGGGATACCTATATTCTGTATAAACCAAAGGGAAAGAGTCGAACCATTGGTTTGAGTGGAGAGGAAGCCTTACGTCAGCTCAAGAAGGGCCTTCATAACCCTCAGATGTCTTTCATTTATCATTGTTATAACCACTATTTTTGTCCCATTGGATATGAGGATTCACCCATTAAAGCTGCTGACGCATACAGGTGAACTTTAGGTGACTAATTTTTAACTTTTTCTCTCTGGTTCTCTTTAACTCCCAGAAGTGATTGACATGTAACCTCTCCCTGTAATTTCCATACATTATCCAGCAAACAGGTAATGAGAATACCCAAACTTATCATGTAGAAGTTTTTGTGATCTTACACCGCATTCTTGTGACTAATTTACAAGGGCATATGTAGCAGCTAGAGGGGAGAATTAACAATCAGATCTTGGAGGTTAAAGGGGATGTGACCACTACACTAGTTTTGCATGTCACATTAGTCAGTGAGCAAATCATGGGACCTGTCCTGTGGTGGCTTATTCCAATTTTAGTGGCAATTTACTTCAGTCTCTTACTCAGACCTGCTTCTTCTGGAAGGAGAGGCCCTCTTGTCTGGTAGTACAACATTTTGATAAGGCCAGAGTTTGAATTTTGGAAAAATGTTGAGTCCAGCAGACCAACCAGGAGATACAGTGACCTATCACTTGGTGGGTTTGACTCATGGTTGAGAGGTCTGTAGACTCAACACCTGGTTAGGCCATTGTGTTGTGTTCTTGGAGGTGAAACATAATTATCTCTTACATAGCCTCCGTCCACCCAGGAGTAAGAATGGGTACCAGTTAACTGTCAGGGAAATCTTATGAAATGCTGAGGAGGTGTTGGGGGAGAAGGGGGGTCATGGGAAGTAGCAATATTCCCAATTGCTTCATGTGACAGAAACCAGGTGAGGATAAAGCTCTGGCCAAATGGATCATTTGGCTCAAGCACAGATATCACCGCACCTTTTACCAGCTTGCCAACCACAAAGTAACTGCATTTCCTGCTTTGTAATTGCCATTAGTTTCATTACCTGCTCTTTTACCACCTTGATGAACCCTTTAACTCCAAGATCAAATCTGTAATTCTCCCTACTCTCAACCATACAATTCTTATAATGTTAGTTCAGAGAATTTAGTATTGGATCAACTTATTATCCCAAATTGATATTTTTCTTTATTCTCAACTTATCTGGTTGATATTGTATTGATATTGTCAGGCAAAATTCTTTCTTGATCACTCATGGGAGTTTAAGGGTTAAGATTTAAATGTTAGCACTGAATATTGGATATTAATTTTTATAGGCCACAGTTGTATGAAGATGAAGTGGAAACATGGATTTTGATTGGGGACCCAAGTTGCAAACATCCAAGTATTCACTGCAAGAGGTACAAAACCACTGTTAGAAATTACATCCATCCATGGTTTCATGCATTGTTAATATGATTTTGTTGCAAACACTTTCAGTTTAAATCTGGTGCTTTTTTCTTAATAATTGGTAACCTGTATCCCTTTGTCTCAGGTGGACTGACATTCAAACAGATTTAAATAATGAAGCCCCATTCTACCTCAACATTCGTCAACTCCATAAAGGAATCCTGCAAAGAAATGTCAAAAAGACAGGTGGAAATCTTCATTGTATCATGGCTTTCCAGAAAAGAACTTGGCACCATCATAGGAAACCTGTGGCTGCTGTAGGGAAGAGAGTGTTTCTTGATGAAGAAGAAAGTCAGAGTAATGGAGATCTAACAGAAGAACACCTGCCAAGTGACTCTAGTGACTCATAACTGTTTTCACTTCCAACATCTCTTTAGTAATTCTCCTTACTATCTGCCATACAATTCTTATGATGTTAGTTCTGAGAATTTGGTATTGGATCAACTAATACTTTGCTAAATGATATCTTTATTTATTGTCATTACTCATCTGGCAGATATTGTATTGATATTGTACGCAGAAATTCCATCTTGATTACTTATGGGAGTTTTGAGGTTTAAGACTAAACATTTGAGCACAATTGACTCCTCATAATTGAAATCTCACACTTACTCAAATCACAACTGATTTGCTCTTAATTTTCTTCATACTTACAAGTACAGTAATTGTCCCAAATAAGTCAAAACCTAAATTTAAAGTGATTTTTCTCTGTCAAGTCCTTCAGTGCACAATACTAATAAATAACTCAAACCCCTTTGTCAAAGTACATTGCAGTGTTCTTTTTAAATCTGTTGTGTTATTTTCGTTGTTGACAAAACATCATCCAATATTTTAGAAGGGAGGTGAGGTTAACATAACTGTCTAGTTTGACCCTTCATTCTCTGCCCTACGTTATATCTGTGCAGCTTCTAGAGACAAACAGGATGAGATGTTCATTGTAGGAACTATGGAACAATTTAGGTAAGTTTGGTATAAGGTAATTCAGTGTTAACAACTGAGGTGAAAACATAAATTGATCACTGTAAAGAGTTTAAAGGCTGATCTTTTGAGTGTTAGCCCTTCGTCAGAGCAATAGTATAAGGTAGTTATGTAAAAGGTTGTTTTTATGCTCCAAGAAGGTTGAAAAAAGTGTGTACCTGTGGGTGAGGAAGGAGTTCTTATCAACTTTGGTTTTCCTGTCACTAAACCCAAAAGCTGCAATTCACTTAATGAGATTGGACATAAATTAATGCATATAATGAGTTATTGTGACCAAGAACCTACTGTAGATGGAGTCAGTGACAAAGACATTTTGATGTTTTCATCAGTTTAACCTGTATAAAAACTTAATCATTAAGTGAAAATGAATTTTTATTAGTTTTGACACAAATTGAAAGATTTTCTGGGAGCAAACTGCTAGTGTTACCAGCCATGACTTATTACAACTGTAAACCAAACAAATGACAACTACAGTCATGTTCAATCTTTTCTAATGATTGTAATAATTTATTTCTAATAATCACTTAATGTACAATAATTATCTACTTTGCAATATTTCATTCTGTGCAGTCAAATACTGCTAATTTGTTTTCTTTCAACTCAGCTTCATTGTGAATAAAACTACTAAAACTTCATGGGTTAAAAAACTAGATTTCTCTGTCTAAAAAATACATACTCTGAACACTTTCTTATTTCAGTCTAAACCTTAGAAAAGTAAAAAGTCAAGCCACAGAATTTGATACACTCTTTTGTTCTAGTCTACTTGAACATGGTTGAACAGTGACATACATTTAATACTACCCTGAGAAAACTTGCAACTTTATAAAAATACAGAGATTCAGTATTATTATTGATAATAATTATTATTATACCTGTAATAGTAATGAATGACAACTGAAATAACATCATGATAATGGCAACTTAATGTTCAACATTAAGATGGCTTCATTTCAAAATTTCCACCATGGAAAAGAAAATTGCATGTTCAGAAGTGAACACAATCATTAAACCTCAAAGATTTTGGCAAAGAAGCAACACAAGGCTGATTGAGCACATTTAGTAGTTATATATGCAATGTTGAAACAGTCCACGCTGTAGTTTTATCCCACTTAGATTCATGCTTTATATTTTAACATATTTCAATATATATAGAATTTTTTAATATTATCTTAAAAATCAGTTTTTGATTTATTTTCTGGGATTCATTTGTAATTTCAAGTATTGTAAAGTTTTTGTAATTATTGCGTAATTCAGCCTTTGGCTGCAATGCAGTTTTAATAAACTATCTATCTATCTATCTATCTATCCTCTGTGATGTAAACAATCACTTGAATTATATATTGTTAGGACTTATTTTACAAAGGTTAATTTGGTCCATTGTTTGCTGGAACTGCTCTAAGTCAGTAACGATTCATGAATTTTACAAATTTCCAGAAAAATGAATCAAAATTAATCTTAAATTACAAAACTAAAACCATAATTTGGAACTTGTTGACTATTAAAATAGCAAAAAACCTGGTAGTTGAAATAGATAATATCGATTTTCTTTAGTTAGTAAATAAAAAGTTGATGTACAATTTAAATTCACTATTAAAATATAATTTGCAACACTAATGTGTATAACGGTTATCTGTAATAAGTGTATACTAGAATTGTGGATGGCATTGAAGGCATGCTCTGATGGACTACTAAGACTCTGAATATACTTTGGTATTTACCTCAAAGCATGCAAGCAGGATTTACACCCAAGAATATTGAAATTGTTGTAAGAATAAATCATCCCACTATTTTTAATTAGCACATACAAAAAAAACAACTATTCACCTCAGCATCTGTGACTAGCATTGAATATTTACCTCTCCCTTTTCCTGCTTAGTAAATATCCAACACTAGCTACCTCCACTTTGGTGAATAGTTGTTAATTGTTAATCAGATCAACGTAGCTTGCAGGCTCATTTTCTTCAATAACCTCGTCCTCTCCTGAGGGTCTTTTTTCCAGTTGATGGTAAAAATTTGTGCTAGTTGATGCATAGCCAGTTTCTCTACTAGCATAAGTGTGAACCCCCACCTGGTCTATAGCACCATCACTTAGTACTTTGCAAAGCATGTTTTTCCTTCTTTCAAAGAACGAAGCATCTGTAACAGGTTCCGTGTATCCATCACTGTCAGAATCTGAAGTGCTTGAGATAGTTGTCCTTGCATACCAGATTTTTCCAGTTGACTGTTTGGAATTCATCTTAGCTGGAGTAGAAATTAAGCACATTTAGTCAGCATTTAACCATAACTCAAGCTTTTATGAATGTATTATTCTTTTAGTCACAATCACTTAGTGTTACAATTAACATAAAAATTAAAAAAAAGTTAAAATTATACTTAAAATTATATTTGTTATAAATAATTAAAGTTTGTTTTCTGAAAAAACTTAAAAAGCTAATTGTGGATAGATTAAGTTAAAAAAAATTAGTTAATCCATGTTTCCATGGACACTCGAAAAATTCAGAGAATGGTAATTTTTCATTTGCAGTTACTGTTATATTTATTTATTTTATAATAATTAGTTTGTACTCACTTTTCCGTACTATGCTTTCCTTTGCTGAATTTGTTCTAAAAACAACTGGCTTTGCTGCAAATCATTGAAAAATACAAAATTGGGTAATTAGCTTAAAATGTTTTAAATGTGCTCTTAAGAAGAAAAGAAAAGGAGAGAAAATTTACAATACTTGACATGAATAGAAAGCATTCTTTCTTCGTCACGTCAAGTGTTTGGAAATTATGAATTTTTCAAACATACTTAGGAACAAAGTAAGTTGATATTGTGTCTCTGGTATGTTCAATGCATTTATGCCCAAAATTTACATCTATCTTGTAACTCAACCAACTTGAGAGATTGGTTGCAGCAATCAATCCACTTAGCTAAACACAGGACACCCAAGCTTACAAAACACATACTCCTGACTTGAGCCACAAGGTCTGTAATATCCATGCTGCTTACCATTTTTTGGCAGAGGGGGTGGGGGTGAGGTTGGTGGTGGCCTCAGGTCATTCAGTGACAACGGCCTCCTCGCATGTTGGTCCACAAGACTGTCCTTGATTCGTAGATGCTGATGAGGCATTTTTGACAGCTTCTGGTCTATTGCAGCATTTAATTCTGCATAATGTCTGTCTTGCTTCACAGGCGCAGACACGGCATACAGATAAGAGTGGGTAGACTGTGACATTGTTGCCAACTGGGCAGAAATTTCAGGATCAATAGAAATTTGTCGAGCGAGATCATTTACAATGCTTCTTGATTGCCCAGCTCCTGGGAATGAATTAAAAAGAAAATAAATTGTCGCTGTTTTTTACGAAATACGTCCCCTTACCCATCCAGGTAGTATTGACCAAAATTTTACGAATGAGACCCAACCTCAATTTGGTTTTTCTAATCTCCAAATTTTTGGGAGACACATGACCATTCCCAACCATAGTCTCTTTTGAGGGAGGAAAAGAGAGAACCCTGGGAACTAGATTGAAAAACAACAAAATTACTGGACAATGGTAAAGTAACAGCAGCCAAGCTCTCTATTTACTGAGATAGCAAACAAGCAAATATGGCATGGGTCTAGGTTATAGGGCTGTTTACAAACTAAGTGCAAAGCACTGGAAATGTCTCTAAAAAAATTCAAATTGTTATCATTTATTTCAATAAATCACAGCAAATACCATGAAAAACTTTGCTTTCTGAGAGTTGAGTTGGAGTATCTGTGATAAGATCAGCAAGTTTCTTGTATGTCTCTGCAACTGATTTTGTCTTGGATGCCCATTGCTGAAGCCCATCTGAAATCTTGTTCAATGACTCCCTCAATTGACGAGCCTGAGAAAGAAAATTTTTGTTGTGAGATATTAACAAGTAAACTCTTTCTTTGGAATCATCTTAACTGTGTTAGTAATCAAAATCCTTCAGAGCACATAATCTTCTACCAGATATTGAAGATAAAACCACCTGATTTGATAGTACAGTCAAAGCTCATGAGGACTGGGTAAAATAGCCCAGATAATTGAAGACATTTATATTATGACCAACAACATTTTAAATCTACCTAAAATGCTGGTACAAATCAGTGTGTGCTCGCAATAAATTCTATCATTCCTTGATGCTTCAATAGTGGAATAGCACCAACATTGTTTTGTATAACCATCTAAAGTATATTAAAAACATCCCCTAAAACATCCCACAGCTATGAAAAGTGGAAAAAGTTCCAACAGGAGTTTCATAAAATGTGCTTTATTTGATGGAAAAAAGTTGTTATGGATCTTGATTGTGACTTATCAAAATATTCATAAAAAATGGGACTGGAGTAATAAGAGCACATATGATAAAAAAATCAGGACAATCATGGTAATCACAGATAAACAAGGTTTGACTAAAATAATTTTGTCTCTGAAAAAATTTGTTCTAATTAGAAATGAATAAAGGGGTAAGTTTCTAAAGAAACTGTGGTGCTGCGTCGGTGGGAGAGTAAAGCAGGTAATTTAGTGTTAACAACTGGGTTGAAAACGTAAATTAGCCACCGTAAAGAGTAAAAAAGCTGACGTTTCGAGCGTTAGCCCTTCGTCAGACGAAGGGCTAACGCTCGAAACGTCAGCTTTTTTACTCTTTACGGTGGCTAATTTACGTTTTCAACCCAGTTGTTAACACTAAATTACCTGTTCTAATTAGACATGAGTTTTAAACCTTAAAGATCTCATGCTTGGTTGTTTTCACTTCAAGTTCAGCTTGCTCCTGCTCAGCTTGTGAAATGATCTGCTGAAAAAAATTCATTATTGAAAAGAAATCCAAAATAATGCCAACAAATACATCGCTGGAAAGAGGTATTCACACCCAGGCTCCCTTGATCTGATTCAAGATTCTCTCCTAACAAGCCCATATTTGCATCAGGATTATTGGCCCTTTCACGCCCCTGAGTGACTGGAGTTTCCCTTGAGAAATCAAACATTTTCAAGCAGAAAAGTGATGAGAAGAGATTAACATTGAGTACCCAAATGAATCTTTTTGTCTCTTCTCAACACTTTTTTGCAGAAATATGTGTTGATGTTAGTGGAAGTACTATATTAGACATTTCTGAGAGTCTTTTTTAGGGTTGATATTAAATTATGAAGCTACCAGGACCAAAATTTTTTATTTCAATCCAGTTTTACAATAAAATCAGATTCTAGAAAATTGTAACCTACTCATACCTCAACCATTTCATTGGATATTGTTCTTGGTCTGGCTCCATCAGATTTCTTTCTGTTTTGATCCAGCTGAAAATGAAAAAAAAAACAAAAATGACATAACACCAATTGAAGTTATGAATATATTTTGGTTTCTGGATCTATAAGTGTAAGTTCTTACTGGTTTGATCAGGTTTAAAAATGGAAATTAAATTAAAACATGACAACTTTGAATAAACTAACTTAAAAACCACTCTCCTGTATAATTACATTCTAGTAAGTAACTGAATGAAATATTCTAAATTTCAACCTGCTTTTGAATTTTGTTCATCTTTGTTACATGAACTGCCTCCCTCTTTCTTGATTCATTCAGAACTTTCTCTTGCTGAAGAATTTCCTTGAAACTTTTGCGATATTTGTGATACTGCAATGCAAAGAATGGAAGTGTCTAGATTGTGATCCATAATTAATCTGCATATGGCCATCTCCCATATTTAGCCCTTGGACTCAAGAGTGATTAGCATCTAATTTCTCCATACAATATCACCCCTAAGTCAAACATTTGTCATTGGAATAAAGGAATTGACCACTAACTATAAAAGCTCTTGATTGTTTAACAAATTCTCCTCCTCAGCTCCTAAGGAAATGTAAGGGGACAGTATAGAGAATATGCCTACTGGTGCTAGGGTGTGAAGGATAAGAGAGGTAGGTCACAATATCTGAAATAGCTAAAAGTTCCTTAACATCACACAACAATATATCATACGAAAATTTCTGACAAATCTCACTCATAAAAGCTAAGTTTTTTCGTTTATCTCACAATGTAGTCATGTGATGTAGATCGCGACGTTTTAAAGGCATACTGATAGTCTTCTTCAGGCAAAGAAGACTAGCAGTATACAGTCAAAACATTGCGACCTACATCACACGTGACTATGTCATGAGACAAACGAAAAAACTTAGCTTTTATTGTTATTCACCTCGATGAAAACCACAACCTTTTTTATGAAATTAATCTCACTCATGATTTCATAAACAATCTAGTTAATCCTTTAACTCCCAAGACCTCATTGGTAATTCTCCTTACTGTCTGCCATTTCATTCTTGTGATGTTAGTTTGGAGAATTTGGTATTGAATCAACTAATAATCCCCTAATTAATATTTTTCTTTATTCTCATCACTTTTCTGCTTGACTTTGCATTGACATTGCAAGGAGAAATTCTGTCTTGGTTGCTCATGGGACTTAAAGGATTAACAATTACTTTCCCTATAAAGTAACACAATAATTTGAAATTATATTTTTGTTTAAGAAATAATAAAGATTAAGAAGTACAAATATTATAAATACCTCTTCGGTAAAATCCTTCATAACTGTTGTCCACATTGTGGACACCTCAAACACTTTGCTGAACACATCCTGCAGAGCGAGATTCTCTTCATTCTTGGCCCATTTTAACATACCTAAGGATGCTGTGGGAGATGAATCATTTATGTTAACAAATACGTATCTAATTTCTCCCAACAGAACCATCCCTAAATCAAACATTAAGGTCATGAGGATCAAGAAGACAATTGTGAACTCAAGAAGCTCTTGATTGTTGGTTGATAAATTCTCCTTATAAGTATCATAAAAAATGTGTAGAGAACAGTATTGAGAACTTGCATACTGATGTAAGAGTGTAAAGGATTTATGGCATGTGTTAAAGGTGATCTTAGGGTTAAGAGGGAGATCCCTTGACCAAGCGGTTTGTGTTCTAACATCAGTATGTAAATTCTCTATACCGTTCTCTGTACAATTCCTAAGATGCTGACAAAGAGAATTTGTTTAACAATCAAGATTATATTTATTTGGGGATCATTTTCTTAATTCTCATGACTTGAATGTTTGATTCAGGGGTGATATTGTATGGAGAAATTAGAGGCTGGTCACTCTTGGGGAGGGTGGGAGACTGTAACCTACAATGCACAAGCATATATTATCCAGAAACTGAAAACTTTGATAGAAATAAAAAAATTAACTCTGACTGAAAGTGCCAACCTTTCTGTGATTAGTAGTTCTTCCTCCTGACTGTTTCATTTCCCTCACATATTGGTTTAGAGAAACTGAAATGTGTCTACACGTGAAGGTATTGATCTCGCACAAAAATTTAACCTTGATCACTACTGAGAGTGAGAAAAACTATATATGCGCATTCGTGACTCAAAAATCCTCTGCTAGGGGAGTCCCCATAAGAAACCTTCACTTACGTCACTCGCTTAACCCTTGGACTCTCCTGTTTATTTTCTCTCACATCAACCATTAATATTCGTACCAAACATGGCGAAATTCCTTTCTAAATGTAAATAAGCGGATATTCGATGTATCAGGAAAAAAATTCAATTGCAACTCTTACTAATGACATATTTCACTCGATTAAATATCGCCTAGCTTCCGGTAGCACATCTAGGAGTATCGAAGCTTGACGTTATCGTAGCAAATTCAAAGTTCAAAGCGACAGCACCACGCTTATATGAATCGTTCTATTGAGAATTCGAGTGAGACTTGCTGAAGAAGGCTTGATCGTCTAATATTCACTAATTTGCCACCTGATCGAAACTTCGAATTGAAACAGAGTCAACGGTGCGTGACAAGCTACATGGCTTCTGATTACAAAACTCGTAACAAAAAAATTCTAAACAAGTAGAAGCCTGTGAGCTGAAATTTTGTACACGAGAAACTCTCGACAGCGATCCAGATCTACTCTCCAAGCATTAATGCCTAAGTCAGTAAGCCAATGCAGAAAATATCCTGTAAACAACGCTTTCCAACACAAATGAAACTTACCGTCCGCTTTCGCAATGATCAGCTTTTGGAAACTCTCGTACACAACTTTTTCGTCGAAGATGAGCAGACCAAGAGAGCCGTTACCATCCCTGGAGTTTATAACCTTATTCGCAGCTCGACGAAAGATCCTTGCCATCGCTGTACCTTGAATGGAAATAAGATCGAGCGCAAATATACTTAAATACTCTCCGATTGTTTGAAGAACCCTTCGCAATAAGTGATTTACAAGAGATGTACGACGGAAATAGAATGTACGTAAGCGTCCAGTCTCTATTCAGCGTTAAGGGCCCCGTCGGAAGTGAGGGTGAAGGTTGGGCCGGAACCGGAAGCGGAAAAAGTATGTAACCAAATTGTGCGTAGAATGAGTCTATGGCGAATAAAAAGCGACAATAAAGAACTTGAAGATTACTTATGGCCATGAGAATAAGCCGTTTGCATTTATTTGAACGAGTATTGTTAGCTATTTGAAAAAAAAAGTGAAAAGAGAAAACGGATAAAGAGATTTAGCCGATCCTCCGGAACTAGTCTTGGTGTATTTGGTGCCTCTAGTAAACCCCTGCCTCATAAAGGTGATGATAAGCAATCTTCTAAAAAGGGATGAGGTGTGGCAGGGGGATATTCACAAGACAGCATTTATTTTCGGAAATTTCTTCACTTAAACCAATATCATATTCCAAATTCTTATTCTACATCCGAACAATTTATAACCTCTTGATCCGAATTTTTTTTGCAATTCCATGTATGGCTTGAAAATTCTTTTTCTCGAAACATTTTCTTCGACATACCTTAATTAAGATTTTTTGCTCTTCAAATAATTCCGATTTCGTATAAGATTCTTGAACTGCGTCAAGACAGGGGGGGGTGGGTGGGTGGGTGGGGACAGAATTATTTAAAGTTAGCAAAAAAATAAACTTTGTATGAATAGAATAGCGTGTAATGTTTACCTTGATCTGAATAATACTATATATCTCGCATCCCAGCTCGGTTGGGATCTGTTGACCTTCGTATCATTTCGCAATTATCTTCGTGTCTTCGGAAGTGCTCGGTATCCATATGTAAGAGAACGACGGCTCATCAGCGAGAGAGACCCCCAGTGGCTCTCCACAAAAGGAAGGTGAGTTAAGACCGAAACATGACCTTTAATTGTTATTTAGTGCGCTGCTGACTTACTCAGGTAACGTGTGTTATTCAGTTAATTTTTTTGTTCCCAGTGGAAAACAAAATTCGTTTTGTAAAGAGATTCTGATTGCTTAGATTCCGTAGTTTCAAGTCTGACCACTGAAACAAACGTTCTTGGTCGACTGTGCGTATTTTTTCGTTTTTTGGTCAGAGTTACAGTCAAGCGCTCAAATGATTATTAGCGCAAAGTTTAACATTGATAACCTACAATAAATTTTCAAAAAGCTGATTTTCAGTCAAATGAGGGAATAAGGCCTTTTAAAACTTCGCTAACGTGACGGTAATTTATCCACGCTAAACAATTTTTCGTCAATAATCAACTAAGTGTTTCAGTCCCTTGCCTGCCTACAAAGCACAACAGTTTTTTTTTCAGTAAGTAATAACTCTCGATCTGCTTTTCACACAGTAACTAACGTTATCAGTTGATTCCACTTCGTCGACCACGAAAACGTTATTTCGGCTCCATTTCTCGAGACAAAACGAAGGAACATGTTGCAATGAATAATCTTTTTTTTAAAGTTTACTTAGCAAAATTTGTTTTTCGAAAACGTGTTATTTTCTCAGCTGATGTGACAAACTTGGCACTGTATAAGCGTTGAAATGATTCAACACTTTTTCAAACATTTCACACTGTGGAAGACCTACTTTTTCCTAGGCATTCGGTCAGAAAAACTAGGACTCGTTTAAATGTTTCTTCTGAAGAAACATTGGCAATCTTGGCAAGATTTAAAAAAAAAATGTCAAAATTTATTTTAAGATTTGCGCTGGGAAGGGCAATTATCAAGATAAAAAGTTCTTTTCGCTGTATACATTGGCAATGAATACTTGTCAAAAATACTCATCAACACAATAGAAAAAGACTTGTCGAAGAATAATTAAATTTTCGATAAGCCCTTTACCGTTTTGGAACTAGTCGGCCTTGGATGATTATAGACACCAGCTAGAAAGTCTCTTCTCCAAAAAAATTACATTGATACTACCTAGTGCACACCAACGAAACGTGTTTAGTTGAACCGGGTTTAACTGAATGAAAATTAGAAACAGATAACTGAAAAACTGAATTTAACATTGGTTTCAAAAAGTCAGTACTTTGTATTTTCAACGTGCTTAATTTGAAGTCGACAAACATCGGTTTAAGCAGCTTCAGTGTTAAAAAAAGATTATTCCGCGTTTAACAAAAGAGATTAAAACATGTTTAATGAGCTTTGGTGTGAATGGGCGCCTCGTGAAAAAAAAATAGAATACTTTTTTTTTTAAAGAGGAGTTGTCAAAAAAAATTTTTGATCTTTCTCCATCTCCTCTAACGAGGAAAACGCAACTCGAGTCATCGTAAAATCGTTTATTGTTAGTCTTGGAGAGAAGAACGTTCGACGAAGAGTCTTTAATTTAGGACTTCTCACTCAATCTATTTATCCGCCTGAATCCCCCCCTGACACTACCTGTGTCTTGTGTCCCTCAGGCTATGAAGCCAACTGAATGCGCGTGCGTGCTTCATCGGTGACACGCACATAGTCGACCGTATCGCCTGAAGAAGCTCAAGACTAGAATTAGCCAAAATATCGCGATTTATATCTGAAGTGACTACATTTTGAAAGAAAATAAATACTTTGTTGCCAGTACTTTCACCACAATTGATAACCACAACCTTTTTTGTTTAGAATAAACAGATTCTAGAATGGAAGATCTCGACTAAAAGCTTAGGGCAATAGAGAGAACAACTGTGCGTGTTATAAGCCCGCTATGTGGCTGAATTGATCTGGCTTTAGGCGGTCTCCTCACGTGACCCCCCCACCTGTCTTCTGATTGGTCACAATGATTGATAAGCCACGCGGAAACGAACTGGACTGGATGGAAAAACCCTAAGTGCATATCGGTTACCTAAATTTCAATGTAATATCGTCATACTTACCGACGTTAATTTTCCCGAAAATTTTTAAAACGTTTTCGTTTCCACAGAGAGTTTTATTTAAAATCAATTATCATTTGGCGGAAGGAATTCTCAGTTGAAGAGAAACATCACCAAAACGTCTAAAACTGTAAGTAAATTAAATTTATTTATTTATTGATTCATTTATTTGTGTCATTCAGACAGGCTGACTCATTTCAGCTTTATAGCTGCTTGTATCACGGAAACAATAACAATGCCAGACCACGGCACGGCAGTCCAGCGCTCTACATTGTAAGCTAACCAAGCACGGTTTTACGGTATAATTTGTTGACGACTTGCATTGGTAATTTGAATATTTAAATTGTGCATGTAAATGAATTGAAAGAGGTCCTCAGTGATTAGAGATTTCACGAAAGTTATCAAATTAGAACTTTCGCGAGATGCAACTCTGAGTTGTGATGTTTGAATTGAGAGTTTATAATTTTGCGTTATTTGTTTTATTATTGAAATTCGTGTTGGGGCATGTGATATGCACCTTGTAGCTTGCGTTGGGAAGTTAGGGGAAGATATAGCCTGAGCAAACTCGCTAAGCGAGGAACACCAGGAATCTTGGATCACAATAGTTTCGTTTTTTAATGTACCACTGTCTTACTGCCAACACGTCTATGATATTCGTTCTTAAACTTACTCCGAATTTTATTGCCAAAACGTAATGCACTTTATATATTCTCATTTGGTGGTGTTTTCTTAATCTTGGAAGTTGACAACACGCCTGTGCTCTATGCGAGACAGTAGCGGCTCATATGACCGTGTGATTAAAAAATATGAAGCACTACAGGCTTAAAATAAGAGATAACCTCCGTTGTTAGATAACATTCTTAGAAGTGGGCCTTGCACTGACAACAAGGCCAGCAGTTTCAAACTGAAAATAAAACTCTTAAAATTGGTTTTAACTATAGAAACATCGAGAACGTATCAAGATGGTAATGTGAGTCAGTTTCGTATGCAGGCCTTATCTTATTAACGATTCAGTGTCTACTGCTTTGATTCCACAATCAAGGTAGTAGCAACAGCCAATCATGATCTGAGGAGAGGAAGAAAAGGAGCGAGCCAATGAGAATTCAATTTGAAAGGGCGGGAAAACGCGATTGACCAAGTCGTCATAGGTTTAACTTTTAAATCTTATTGGTCGAGAAAGTAGCGCAAATTTTCTGGGCCAATCACACGTACAATGAAATAAGGCGAAACCAAAGCAATCCGAATTATTTCCGACTCTAATTTGAACACTGTTCTGAGCACAGTTCTGTTCTAGTAGTTAAATGCTGATCGTTCTGCTATACTTGGAAACGAAATTTGAAAAGCAATAGCTTTTTCTTTGATTCCGCCTATCATCCATGCTCGGAAACGATGTTTTCCATCATGAAAAAAAAAGAGCTTTTAACTGTCGAAAACGATCTCTGCAAAAAGCATGAAAAAAATGGCTTGTTTAATTGGTGTAAGCAACCGCAAACGAAGCCCTTATCTCTGTCCCAGTCCTTCTCGATCACAGTGTCTGCCAGCTTCATTTTATTAATTTAGTTAAAAGCACAGTTAATTTATCGAGTCTAGATAAAATTATTTTTGTAAAATACCCGAAACCCAAAGTGTTGACGGAAATATTTACCCATTTTGGGGCAGAAACGTTCTTGTCAATTTTATCCAGAATTGTGACGTGGGAACAGGTTCGAAGTCGTTGATTTTCAATTTTTTTTCCTTATATCTAACAAACAAATTACTGAAGCTTGTGTATGGCAACCGATATTAAACATTGAGGCCAACATGCAAATTTACGAAAGCACTCAACATTCCTTTCAATTCAATCTTTTAACAAGATTTTAGACCGTCTAGTCACAGATAGAACAATCACGTTACAACAAACTGCGATTTTCATTCCACTATCACTGGGAAACATTTTTTGTCACAACTCCACAGTTTTTCCGTAGTATTTGGTATCCCAAGACAACACTCCAGTGAGTTTTTGAGAGTACAGGAAAAAGGGAGTGAATTGATACATATAAAGTGCTAATTAAATGACAATCACTTCCTATAATGTTCACATATGCACATGATTATTTGAAATGCAGTCGATCGTGAAAAAAAAAAAAAAAAGTTGTTTCGATCTTGTTTCAATTCCTAAACAGTACAATATTCACATTTGCCATAAAATTTTGTGTCGATTCTACCGTGTCTGCGCGCTATTTTTAACGATCTAAACAAAAAAAAATTTGTTATTACCCTGTTTGTGTTTGCATTGCATATTAAATGGAATCGTAATTATTCTATTCTTTGCAGGAATCCATGCGTAGGCTTGGGGACAGAAAGCCGAAGAGTGAAGTTTGTTTTCAGAAAGTTCTAATGGAGTCGGAATGCTGAATGTAAAGAGATACAAATGCAAGAAAACTTCTCCTGATTCGATTTCTCATCAAGGAATTTGAACTCTTAAGTGAGAAACTAGGCGCCGAGTAATTGTTCAAGTATGATTGAGGACTGCAGATTTTTGAATACTTTATGTGGTCCAATGCGTTTTTAACAATCTCGTGGGCTGTGGTTTTTAGCTTCGCTCCAATGGTTTTAAAATCTCGAAGGAATATCAAGTGTGAATTTTTTTTCTTCCTTGCAATCATGTGACGTCGATTCGATCGAAGCAAGTTGTCTTTAAACAACGGATAACTCTCAAAGGAAAGAAGCAAAACTTCTTGTGAACAGAAAATTAACAGTTTTGACGTTCAGAGAATAGCGCGTGTTTACTATACGGGCTGATCATCGAACTGTGTAGCAGTTGACATAATTTCAGCGTCTGGACGCCCAGAACGCCCAAAGAATTTTATCGTCAAATTACGCGCAGTATTCACATTGGAACATGCCACTTTTCAAAGGAAAAGACAAAGAGGATGACACTGAAGGAGATCGGAAGAAAATGCTGCCGAATATGAATCTCCCAAGCATTGATAAAACCAAAATCAAAAGCTCACTGAAATGTGTGAAATGGATCCAAAAGAAGATACAGAAGAAAGGAGCTGCATTTCCGCTCTTTATGATTCTCCTGAACGCCGCTTACCTAACTTTAGGAGGGCTTATATTCATGGCTCTGGAGCGGCAACCTAAAGTTGTTGTAAATACTTCCCAAGAATTGGTGGACATTTTCAATGTTTTGAAGGTAAGTTGGTGAAAAATGCTAGATCAATTATGCCGCCCCGCGCGGGCGCAATTTCAGTTGAAACGCTCGATAGAGTCAAGTTTTGCTTCGGAGACTTTGAAATCGCTAGGACGCTATAACACCGTTTAGACAATTTTAAACGTACGAGATTTCTAGATCATGTATAATTCAATACTGATAATTCGGAACAAAAAAACATAGCACACAATATATTTCTTCTATAGAGAAATAACGAATATTTTGGAACGTTATCAAATTTTGATCGGATACGTCTATTTACTTGTAGCTGTGACTACGTTTGAAAGAAAAGCAAACTCGCATCAATTGATTTTTTTCAACGCGAAATTCCATTAGATGAAAGCATAAGTTATCTATTATTAATGAAGCATCTTCCGTTACAGTGTGATCAAGTAGAATACTCTTCTGTTTCAATATCTCGAGGCAAGAGAACTCTATTTCAAGCAATCGAAAACACAAAAAATTGAGTTTGGCAAGCCTCCAATTCCTCACAAATCAGGTATAACTTAAAAATTCATAACCCGATGGTAAACCCATTGATAAATAAATCCCACGGTACTTTAAAGTATGCAAATTCTGTTTATTAACTCTATTTTGATCATCAATTCCCCATCGGGCTCAGAAAATTTCTTTGCCGCTTTTGTACAAATTTCATAACTTTAAAGCAGACGGTAACATGCAAATTAAGCCCTACATGCATGCGTTTCGAATCATTCGAGCGCCATCTCTGATAAATTTATTAGTCAATCTCAGTATATGTAAATTTTCGGTTCGGGAAATGTAACAACAAAACTGTAACGCTAAAAATGCTTGTAAGATTTTTGCGCCAGTTTTCTCGAAGTCTTAAGAGAAACGCTTATTCTTTGCTAGCTTTGTCCATGCTCCGTGACTTAAAAATCTCACATTTACCATCCGCGTTATCAGTTTAAACTCACAGACTTTCAACTATCTTTTCCACTAGTTTAGATTGTGGGCTTCCTGAACGAGGAGATTCATCAATATTTAACAATTTTAATTAAGACCCGTTTAACGATACTCGTTCAAGATCATGTAGAAATTGAGGGCTTGCATTGCACAGAAAAAACTCGCAAGATGTTTGGCAAGTCCGTAAAGAAAACATTTTTATTTATCACTGGACCTTAATGCCTTCAGGACTAAATTCCGATATGAAAATCAATTATTTTTGAGGATAATTTCAATCTGTATAGCCTTTTGTGTGGCTTTCTCTGGCGGAAATCCAGCAGTTCTCTTAATAATGCTTGGAAACAAAGGGACAGTGGGAATCAAAAATTCTATCCATATTTCTACCTCAATTTACTGTTAATCGAAGGGATGGCTTTCATGTGAAGATTGTTCTGCTCTTTACGATCACTTATCACCAATAATCCCTTTTTTGCGAAATGTTTCTTACAAAAGCGAAATCATGCACGGAGAACAACTCCACCTTTAAAAAAGCCCAGAAGAGGAAGTTGAACCATTAAGCGCGCCCTTTATCGAATAAAAGGCATAATGACCTTGGGGAAATGTTCGCACGCACGAAAAAAGTGTAAAGCCGAAGGCGAGTGATTCAATCATTTTCTAGTGTTCAACCAACATTCAACGTAGGTTATGCGTCAAGTAACTGATTGAGACTGAGGTATATTGTTTTTATAAACTAGCTATGGGTTAATCACTGTGATATACGATAGGTGTATGACCGTTCGACCAATTAGTACATGTGGAATATCTTATATATTTTATAAACGTGAAATAGGATGAAACGATCACGGACAAAGCTTTGTATTGTCTTTCCGCTTTGAACTGATTGAAATCTGGTCCTAAGGGACCAGCCTTTGTTTATCTCCAGGGAGGGAGGGGAAGGCGAATTTTTGGTTGTGATCCCCGCATAAGGCTTTGTAATAATCCTATGGCCCTCCCCCCCACCCCCCCCCCCCCTTCATTAGCCTTTAAATGGCATTCAACTTTCTATAGTACCCTTTCTCATACTCTTTTGGCAACGACAAATCCCACTCCGTTCCCCCCTGAAAACCATATGATCCCCCTAAAAATCCTCCGACCCACCCTTCCAAGTGACAAATCATTACTGGTCCTAAGAGGGACGTGATGCTTGTAAAAAGGCTGCACGCACATCTGCGTTGAAAATGTTTCATAAACAATAGTTTACCATTTACTGCCCTTTTTATCTCTACAGAATTCTGAAATAAGTCAGAACTTGTCGCTATCCGATGGAATAAATGTACCTGGTTTAGTGCAAAATCTCACTTCGAAAGATCTAGAAAAACTTGAAGGTGTTCTTTCTCGAATAACCAACCAACGTACGGCTGCAGCCAAAAAGGAATGGAACATCTATAATTCTATCTTCTTTTGTATGACTGTAACAACTACAATTGGTAAGTAACATGTATCAGCAATATATAGCAGTTTTAATCATGTGTCTAACTCTGGTATTTGGGGTAATCAACTTTTAGGAGCACCTTTAGCCAGTACTGTTTATCCTGCTGCATGCAGTGATTCTCTCTATTAATTAACCCTTCTTCCCCTAACATCAGTATGTACACAGTCCAATCAGTTCTCTATACATTTCCTAAAGTGCTAACAGGAATAACCATCTAGGGCTTCTTGGTGATCGTTTCTTTTGTCCTCGTAACCATAATTGTAATTTTGTATAAAGTGTTTCTAATCTTGAAATCTGTGTATCAAAATTTTTTTTTAATTTTTATTTTCATTTTATTCTATATACTATACTTAAATAAGTGCTTACCCTATACTTATTTCTTACACAATACTTACACTACATTAACTTGCACTACTTACAAACATATATTACAATACAATTACACTAGTCAAATTGAATTACAGTTGATCTATTTACGTTATTGTTTGCGTGTTAATTGTTCGAGTCACTAATAAGAATTCTGTTTTTTAATTACACTACACAAGGTATTAATTTTCTAGAATTTAATAGATTATTAAATAAATAGGTAGCGAAAAGAAACAAATCAAAATACAAAAGTTGAGAAGAAAAAGGACAGAATACAATTTTGTAAAGAAAGAAAAAATTTCCATTTCTTCCTGAATTCCTTATCCTTATTACGAGTGACTGCAATATATATTTTTCTAAATTAATTTTTTCGCGCACAAGTGGATCAAAACTTACCAGGTGACTGTCCAAAGAAACGCTACTGAGCTATACTACAAGCAGTCTCTGCTATTCGACGAGGTCTGCCGTACAAGTCAAACTTCCAGAGTTCAGCGCAGCGTGCTAACATAATGTTTCTCTTTTCAATGTGTCTATTTGACTTGCGGGACTTCACCGAAAAACAGGGACTGCTCTGAGGGGCACTTTCATGTGGGACTGTTAAGTACGCTTTGCAAATGATTTAAATTATTAAGTCTGTAGATCGGATACGTCTGTAAATTGTAACCATTAATTTGGCTGCCCATTAGATCAAGGGATGCCGTGAATACATAATTATTTTGATATACTTAATGCAAATATTTTTAGTTCAATATTACTCATTTTTCTTAGGTTATGGAAACTTGTCCCCAGTAACAGTAGCTGGCCGCGTCATTTGTGTCATTTACGCACTACTAGGAATACCACTGACCCTAGCACTCCTTGCTATCGTTGGTAAAATTTTGGGTGATTACATAAACGACGCATGCGCTTGGCTTCTTAAATGGTATAGGAAAGTTCACAAGTCGTACGAATATGAACGAACGTAAGTTTTATGTTATCATTCATGCGATTCTTAGCATAAAACCCATTGTGTCGTCTTTTTCTGTGCTTTATCTTTACGCTAAATGGCAGACGCAAAGGTAGGGTGGTTGATGCGCTGGACTGGGAATAGAGGGGTCTGAGTTCGAGCCCTGGCTGTGTTTTTGGGCAGGAAACTCTTCTCACAATGTCTGCTTTCCACCTAAGAGTAAACGAGGAATCACGAAAACTTGACAAATCGCCGGTGGTTCTGTGGAAAAACATGCAATTCAAATAGAGTAAGAATGCATTAAGTCGCTTTAAGCTTTTGAAACTGGGAAAAGTGCATGGGCACCAAAAGGCTTTTGGGGAAGCAATTTTATGCCTCTCCCTATAACGAGTTTTAAGCCTGTTCTAGGCGTTTTGGCAGTAAAACAAAGTGCAAAAGTAAACGAGCCGGTGATAGCGGTAGAGTGGAAAAAACGAGGAAGGCCTGGGTCGAGTCGCGCAGATCTCAACGCGACCTGACCCAGGCCTCCCGGGCAGCGTTTTCCTCCTGTACCACTACTGCGCCGTCTACAATTTCGCTTCGTTTTGCTAACTGAACACCTGGAACAGGCTAATACCTTTGTCTATTTTCTTTCAGTGTCCAAGACGGAGATGATGGCCAAGTGGACGCTCCTTTGTGGATGGGTCTGTTAATTCTTCTTATCTTCACCACTCTTATGGCTGGGCTGTTTTGTTGGATAGAAGGATGGGATTTTGGCACCTCTCTTTATTTTCAATACATAACGTATCTTACCATTGGGTTTGGAGACGTCGTACCACAGAAGGAGCAGGTATATTGCGATTTCTTGCATACATCTACATATACCATGCAATTAAGCACGCAGCGATATAATCACGTGTTATATCTGTTGGATGAACATATTGTGTAAAACAAGATTAGTAGATAGAAATTAGGAATTAATGTATTCAACTTTAAGTGACGAGTTTCAAGAACTGTCACTAGATAGAGCTATCAGTTTCATGGCAATGAATGCATACCATCTGTACAATTTACCCTCTAAACCAAAGCGTTAGTATAAATATTCTCCATGCTGTTTGTTATACATATCAAAGGTGCTGACAAGGAGAATTTGTTTAACAATCAAGAGTTTCTTAAGTTGGTGATCATTTCCTTTATTCTCATGACCTCAATGTGTGATGCAGGGGTGATATTATAAAGAGAAATTACATGCTAATCACTCATCATTACTGACCAGAATTTCTGAAATCATATTTGAAGAGTAGGTTGTGTGACTTTTACAGACCCATTTAAAACAGATAATTTTAGCGACCGGCTACATATAATCGAGTTATTGCTTGTTTTTATTTTTTCTTAATTTTGTATGCCTTTCGAATGCTTAACATCTTATCAAGCGTACATATAAGAACAATTTTCAATTGACTGTCGAAAGGAATCTGGGATTGCCTTGTTTTTGCTCTACTTCGCTCTATGATTGGTCCAGAAAACAAACTTGTGCCACTCTCTCAACCAATCAGGTGTAAAAATAAAATCAATCACGACTTGGTTGCCCGCGTTTTCCCGCGCTTTTGAGTTCATGGACACTTCTTCTGATTGGCTGTTGTGATTACTTTGGTTGTAGTTTTATGACACTCAATCGAAAAGAGCTCTACCTACAGGTGTAATCCATAATTGTAAACTTAGTTCTTTAATCTTCTTTTCCCAGCTCGTCTTCGTGAATATTTTCCTCGTATTCCTTGGCCTGTCAGTCCTTTCCATCACACTCAGTATGATCGCATCTAACATTCACCATCAAATGCAGAAAGCCTCATTTATTGAGAAACTTAAAGACACTGAGTTGTCAGATTCTTCCTTCGTTGGCTCAGCCGTGGGGATTGGGGACGAGGAGATGGGTGATGGCAACGGAAATAAAGGAAGGAGAGGGTCTGGAGATGACAGCGCAATCACCAAACAGGACTCAAATGGTGGAAAATCTTACGGGAGCACAGAAAATGGTCCATGAAACGTCTTTCTTTTCAGAGAACAACCGTGTTTCGTTAGAATTCAGTGTTAATTTTGGTTTGCGAACTTCTTTAAGTCAAGAACTAACCCCTAACAAAGGTAGATGTGGCTATTACAATTCTGAATGAAATATTTAATGATTTTCCCCTATACAGGGCTAATCTGGAAATGTTTATTCATCATAATAATGGCAATGATGACATTTGAGAACCAAAACATTATGTTCCAAATTTAAAGGCCTTCTGTGTGTGCTTGAGATGCGTACAGCCATGTGCGCACGAATGCGCGTTTCCCGTGCTTCGTAAATGTTACACGCGCATGTAATGTCTCTGTCGGTGACTTATGATTTACCGACGATCTCTTCTCCTTCGGCACAGTTGTTTATTGAGGAGGAAAATTAAAGAAAACTGGCCGTAATCTGGATAATAAGAAAAGAAAAGGGAGTAAATTTCTCTTTTCACAGTGTAATAGTTGTGCTTTCCTTCTTCCTGCCTTTTATGAAAGGCTATTTTCCTAAATCGATGGAGATGGAAATATCTCTTTCCACTGAGCTTTGCTGAGGCAAGGAAAAGTTTAATGTGAAAAAAATTGATGCCACTGGACGCGAATTAGAGAACCGAAATCTATTGCCATACGGCAATTTTGAACAAAAATACGCAAAGCTGTCGTAATTTGGCAGCTAAAAAGTGTCTAAAATTATCCAAAGTTATCTTATACGAGTATATCGTTATTATTTTCTGCTTTTCCGATAAGGTCAATGTATATTGATTACTATCAGTCAGCCTGGAATTCTTGAAAAGAAACACAATAATTCAAAGTTATTTTTGTATCCATTTTAAAAGGGCATTCATTACTGTAAAATCTGTAAAATTTTTCTTTTCTTTGTTCACAGAGTGCGCGTACAACTATTGAATGATTATGTGATGGTAGAGATTTTCGTAAAGTTTTTTTTTTACAGTTTTTGATTAGGAGTGAATCTTGAGAGAGAGCAAAAGATATGTTCAGTTGTAAACTAATTAAAAGCATGTCTCTCAGTCATTGTGTCTTTGCTGCTTACTACCTCGAATAAATGTCTCGAAGTGTGTTATGATATACATTTTCATCTGCTTTATGCACACTGACTCGCCGCTTTCCATTGAATCAGTGTTACAGTTCATATCCTCAGTGACTTTATATCATTCACATTTAGGACTCCAACAGGAACATACGCGCCCTCTAGATTTTCCAAATGATTTTTTTGTTTTGTTTATATATATATATATATATATATATATATATATAAATATATTATATATTATGCATGCTCACTAGTTTATCTAGTTTGAGCACTCTGGCATGGCTTAGATGATACCACACGTGTGAGATCACTTGGGGTGGCTATATAGCCTTACCTCCATCCTAGCATCAGCACTGCACTGATGAGGCCCAGAAGGCCGAAACAGTACTGTCTGCAGTTAGTTATATATATATATATATTTATATAAATGAATGTGGGTAGAGTAAACCTTGGCATAAAGTGCTCAATGCTGTGGTAGCAGAGCTAAGTATACATAAGTTAAAGAATTAAAGAGGACGTATCGATTCTTTGTGACTCTGAGTTTCGCGCCTAAGCACTTGTCAGACAGAACTTTTTTTTCAGAGAAAGTTCTATCTGACGAGCGCTTAGGCGCGAAACTCAGAGTCACAGAGAATCGATGCGTTCCCTTTAATTCTTTAGCTTATGTATATATATATATATATATATATATATATATATATATATATATATGAGTGAAAGGTAGACTCGAAGTGGACTAGAAGTCGCAATCATTGTAAATAGCTTTTTAGTTTTTAATTTTTAACCTGAAGAAGGCCGAACGGCCGAAACGTCGTGCATTGAACTCGTCCAGAACAGCCAAGAGTTGGCCTCTTCGTTACGTTCTTAGTACAATTAACTACAAATTCACGTCGAGACATTGTATCCAGTGGATCCTCTTACATGGAGTTCATCGTTAGGTATACCAATTCTACGCTTCTTATATATATATATATATATATATATATATATATAGTTATTTATTTATTTATTTATTTATATCTATATATATATATAGGAATAGAAATCAGCTGAAACGACATCTATGCTAAATTGGATTTTTTTCTCCTTCTGTAGAAATTTGGGATCAATATCAGTATCTGGGCAACTGCCCACCTACCCCTCCCCTAACCCAACAACAGTCAATTGATGACAAGTTAGGGTTAGGGTTAGGGTTAGGATTAGGGTTAGGGTTAGGTTAGGGGAGAGGTAGGTGGGCAGTTGCCCAGATACTGATGTTGATCCGAAATTTGTTCATAAAAAAATTGAGTGAAGGTCTTCGGTAAGTCCAACCTCGTTCCTGACTTGGCAAACCTAGGAAAGAGGTTGAGGCAACAATACTGATCCCAAGATGTGCCATTCTAATTTGAACCAGTGTCATTCAAAGAAATATCTTGCAAGAATATTACTGATTTAATTCAGTGAAGACACTAACAGTAAGTTCAGTTGCACGTCTTTTTGTATACACAAGTATGTTGCTTCTCTAATAGAACAGCGCCGACTTCGCGACTAATTTCAGCAAGAGATGCATTTCCAGATATTTCATTTTATTTTATTTTCAGTATATTCAAAGTAGCGGTGTCCTGTCTAGTTTGACAAGGATTTTATTTTCAACAAAAAAAACTTTTTTCCGGATTTCATGGCTTTTTTTACATTTATACATCATTAAAATTCATATCCTTTTACATATTTGAATAAATACACAAATTATTCTTTGCTGCTTTACCCGTTATGCAGTTTTTTGCAGCGCAGGATTTCCCAGCAAGGAGTAAGGAAAGGCGTAAGCTCTGTTGAACAGGCCGTCACGGAGAGACAGTGAGAACGGTCACGCAATAATCATCGTCACGCATAAGTCCCCAGTTACGCGGTCTATTGTATATCGAAGCTCAACATCTGAACCGGATGTAAGGGTCGCACTTTCACAGACTTTTGCTCTCTTTAATTTCTTCACTTTCCCCTTCATCACTCTCCTCTTGTGTATCCGCTAAAATAGGAAACGAAAAATAAATATTTAGAATCTATGTAAAGCGGGGAATCATACACGAATTCAAAATTATTAGATCACATGAAGAACACGGGATATGTCGCCATAGATATGACTATATTTAATTTGCATACCAAATTTGGTACAGCTCAGGATTTCTCAAAATAGTGACCTTAAGCTACTTACTCGCTTAAATCCAGAGATCCTGTGAGTTTTGGGTAGAATTTCAAAACACACACCTTGAGTCACGCGGAAAAAACTTCGTGTTTTTTATGTTCATGGCAACGACAATAACACTCACCGACTTAATACACATAAAATATTGCTCCTCTCGTTTTTTTGGCACAAAAATGCTGACTCGATTCCAGCAATATAATTTTGAAAAATGTAGCGAAAATTTTTTTCAATAAACCTTTTTTCAGCGATAATCTAAGACAAATCGAACAATTCTCGTTGATTCGCGCTTACGGGAAAGAGTGAAAACATTGAAAGTTTCAAGACATTTATATACCTCTGTTTTTCGGAATATGGAAGTAATCAGGAGGTTGAAATGGTGTTGGTCCGGTACACAAACATGCTATGGAGAACGCAATCGCTTGTAATCTCTGTGTGTCTGTTTTCTTGGACAGAAGTTGTTCTACTCTTGGGTCCAAGAAGCTTTCCATTTTTTTTTTCTGCGGTCGCTGTTCTTTTGATATTCGGTGACTCCGGATGAAGTTCTTGACTGTCTTACCACCCAGACGATTTGTAGTATATGAATTTTATTCACGCGAACGCTTGATATTTATTAGCCCCCATGGTTTGATCTGGCTTCTAAAAAAGGGATTCCGTCACCTGTTAATCGATTCGAATCTACCGGAAGTCGAACCCTTCTTTCTAGAAGGACTAATACGGTAGGTACGTGAATGTTCTTCATTCTCTCCTCTCCCACACTTTTAACAGCCCACCTGACGGACTTTTTGCGATAGGTCTGCGGTAATGATGATGTCATAATTATGTGGTTCACCTTGGCCCTTACCTAGCAACCGAAAAAACAGCTTCTTTCTCATCTTCTAAGCAATTCTAAATTTAAAATAAAAAAAGACTTCGGAAGGTATTAATTTACAGAAATTTTTATTCTTAATTTCAAGATGTTCAAACACTGATTTTGAAATAAAACTTTAGTATTTTTAAATTTTGCGTGGGCAGCGTTCCTAATTATTCATTGTTCACGCAAGGTAATTCCATGTAACACCTGAAAAGGTCACGCCTGATTGAAAATTCATGTTTACAATCTGAGAGAAATGTTCGTGTCTTTCGCCATTTAGCGGAATAAAGGCAAGAAAAATCTTATTTCTATGGATCAAAAAATCAAAATATTTTCACATATACTCGTCAAATTTCGACAAAATAGTGACCTTTTTAGGCCATAAAACAAACCTACCATATAAGACGATGATGAAAAATAACTTGGAGCTCCTGTTGAAAGATTAACCTGTTCGAGGAAGTTTATGACTTACCAAAGAAGGGTTTTTCCCTACTGATCTTAGATCTTGGCTTTCAAATCACAGGATAAGAACTTTGATTTCCTTTTCAGTGTGGGCGGGGGAGTCGTTAGCTAAATCTACCAGCAAGAACTGTTCACATTCCTGCAGTATTTTCCCTCGGATGCAATCAACTTTTCAGAAATCTAGCGTCGAATACTACATTCCTAGAAAATTAGATTCAAATTTTCAAAGTATTTTCGAGAATATTCCCGTGTTAGAATCACTAAGCAAAATATTTTTTTTCTGTGTGACCTTTTTCTAAGCGTGACAAATATATTCACTTATCTTATTAGTTTTTTCTTTATTTTTTTCTTATCGAAAAGAGAAAAGACGAATGTCTAATCTTGACCTATATTTAATATTATGTTTGATTTCCTTTGTTTCTGCTAAATGTTTGCTTGCCGTGGGAGGGGAAAGCTTAGACGAAACCAAAAATTGCTTTTCTTAGTGGCCACGTAATGTCACTCAGCCAAGATCTAGAAAATTCGAAATTTTCCCTCCCTGCCGCCCACGCACACGTCTCTCTCTGATGAGACAGAATTTTGGAAACGAGGTTAAAGGCCTGCAAATAATCAGCGGCACTAGTAAGAATTTGGATGCGCGAGAATTTTCAACATGGCGGAAGTTATTGCTGATTCATGCTCTTTAAAATTTTAACGTTATCAGTCGCTAGATGTTGCTGCTAGATCGAATTTTAAAAGTGTCAGAAACACCTGAACCTGTCATGGTGATTTACTATGATAAAATACAATTTGAGCCGTGAAATATCGGCTTGTCAAAGACAGCGAGCTTTACTTGTTACAACTGAAATATGGGAGTGAAAGGGCTTTGGAAACTCTTAGAATCTGTTGGACGGCCGGTAACTCTGGAGTCGCTTGAAAACAAAATACTCGGAGTTGGTATCCTTTTCAAGCTTAACTTAGTTGTTTATATTATATTTTAATCATTTAGCTGACAAGATCTTTTGTTTTGTTACTCAAATTATCGACTTAACCGTTAACTCCAATAGGTGATTGACATGTAAGTTCTCCCAATAATATTCATACATTATCCAATCAGATCGTGGGAGTTTAAGGGTTAATTTCTCGGCTTCAGTTTGACAAAGCCTTTTTTTTTAATATATTTTGTCGTTTTTGTTTGTTTTGTTTTTCTTTGTGTCTTTTGTTTTTGGTTATGCTATTTGTTTGTTTGGTTGTTGTTACCATGGGACTTTTGGATAATCTATAAGAACTGGCTAGCACTTAACCCAAAAAACTACCCAGTATCTAATTTCTCCTTACAGTTTTACTTCTGAATCATTTATTAAGATAATCAGAATAAGATCATCAACCTGGGAAGCTTTGATTGTTTACCCTTTAACTCCCAAGATCTGATGGTAATTCTCCCCTGCAGTTGCTAGACATATCCTTGTAAAGTAGTTATGAGAATTTGGTGTTAGATCAAGGCAACAACTTCTACCTGATAAGTTTGAATATTCTCATCAGCTGTTTTCTGGGTAATGTAAGGATATTATTAGGAGAAGTTTCATGTTGATCAATTCTTGGAGTTAAAGGGTGAAACAAATTCTCCTTGTCAGCACCAAATGTATGATGTTGTATGATGTTATATACTCAAAATGATGATAAATGATGCTGATGATTATAAATTATATGATAATTGACAGACAGCTGGTTCCCTTTCATTAGGAGTGCTACTAGTTACTACTGGTTTGCAGCAGACCAACGTCATTTATTCTATTCCTTGCAATGACTGTGACAACATATACATCAGACAGACCAAATGTCAGTTTGGTATACATTTGAGAGAACATCCAAAAGTGGTTTTCTTTTGCAAAAAAGAAAATTCAGCTTTATCAGAGCACACATGCCCAACTAACCATACAATTGGGTGGGATAAGTCTAAAATTATCACCACTAATCGGCGTTACCACCACTGCCTTTGTTTGGAAGCTTGCCCATGCTCCTTCAAATTGTGACGATGGTGGCTTACTTTCTGATGCCTATTTACACCTTGTCAGAAAAAAAGGAGTTAATTAGTGATCATATAAAAGGACCTCTTGTTGCAGGGTTTAGATCACCCCTGATGAAGGCGCTAGACAGGAGTGTTGAAATGTTGGGTCTATGAATTGTAACTTCTTCAGTTGCATTCATTAAATTTGTAAATTAGAGTAGCATCAAACTATGTCTGATACAGTGATCTCTAATGAGTTATAATTTTAAACCCTTAACATGTGAATAATCAGATGCCAGTGTGATCTTGAATCAAGCTGTGAAGGGGATGCGTGATAAGCAGGGAAATCCTGTTCCTAATGCACATCTTGTTGGCTTGTTCAGTAGATTATGCAAACTGTTGTATTACAGGATTAAACCAGTTTTTGTATTTGATGGTGGGGTGCCTCATCTCAAGAAAAAGACTCTGGTAAGATATCAATAACTTGTCTCCCCTTCCCTTGTGTTCAAAAGAAACAACAGTATTCCTAACTATTTCCTGTGCATGTCACTGTTTTCAGACATGACAACTTCTAAAATTTCTCTGAAAAAGGTACATTTACTACTAGTACTTGAAAATATACCTTGTTGGAGTCTAGCAATAGGGGAAACCTCACAAGAATGTCAAATTTTAGCCTCAAAAATGTAGTACATGTAACAGTTATTGTAATGCTGTGATTATATCACTGAAAAGCTGTCTTTTTTTCCTGTGTAACACAATAACCAAGCTGTCAATAAGTTCAAAAGTAGAAGCAAATGAGAACAGTAGGTGTCCAGGCCACTGTGGATGCTATCTTGTTTTGTGAGATCAAACTAATGACAAGGAAGTATTCTGCTGAAATTTTTACAATGATTAACAAAATTTGTATGAACCATTAAACAAAATTCTGATTGTGGAGTGGATTCACACATGTATAAACCTGTTGTTGGTAAATTATAGATTCAATTCCATTCAAAACTGGGAAATGTCTGCTGCACTAAGTTCTTCATCTTTTGCTAATATAGATTTAGCCAAGCCTAAAAGCAGAGCTCGCATTTTTTTTTCCTGCACGTCTCAACGCCTTGCCCCGGCCAGGACTAGAACCTGGGTGGTCCAACTCAGAGCCCAGTGCACTGATCACTGGATTACTGGACAAAGCTGTGGCGTTTGCATGCCTGTGGTACAGTTGACCACGCATGATAAAAGTAGCATCTCGTACAGTCGTACGGTCGTACATCCAAATTTTTTCAGCTTGATGGGTTACTACTATTTTGTATAATTATGGGGCTAGGCAAGCTCCGCTATAATCATTATGGTCAATAAGGTTTAAGTAAGAAACTAAAGATGGCAGATTCACCAATGGTTTTGGCTGGTTATTAGCTCTTGTTGATGAAGAATTTCTCATAAGAAATGAGTTAGCCATGTAAATTGAGCAGTGATATAGCATGTTTCTACTGAACATTCATTGTCTGGCAGTATCTTCAATTTTGGCTCAAATGAAATGACCACAGCAATTTGGTACATGTGAATGTAAATTGTTTGAAGTGTTAGCTTACTTTTACATATTTCCTTGAGAGGATTGAGTTTGTAAGGACATTGTTTGGTATTCTGTCTTATGATAATTACTTGCTTACCTAATATTTTAAATTTCTCTTAACACAGGCGGCAAGAAAGGAACAAAGATTTAAAGCTGTTCATAAGTCAAAAAGAGCTGCAGAAAAGATCATCAAAAATTATCTGAAGGCCAAAGCTCTTGAAACTGTCACAAAGAGGAAGAGGTACTTTAGACCATAAACAGTTGGTAGGATATTTTGATTTGCTTAGTTGTTAATCAAGAGAAATTTCAGCTAATATAACCAAGTGAGGGTACTGATTAGTTTCCAAGAAAGGCTAATTGCTTGTTGCTCTAGACAATCAAGGGATTACTCATTGGTCAAAACATGACCTCTTTAATCCTTCTCCTTTTCAGCCTTTTTTACAACAAAGTTGAAAAATTTCTTGGTAAGATAATACAACTTTTTTTTAGTTCAGCTGTCCCTGTAAGAAGTAGGAGCCCAAGAGAACTTGATGTGTTTGAACTTCCTCCTCTGCCATCAAGTGCTGTCACAGATGCTAAGAGGTGGGCAAAGATCTGAACATTAATTCTCTCTATGATGATTGTTAATTTTCTTGTAAGCTGTTTGTGAGAATTTGGTATTATATCAATGCCATGTCTTTTAATTGATGTTTTATCAGTTCTCATTAGCTGACCTCTCTCTAGTATGTTAACACTGTTAGGAGAATTTACAGGCTGATTACTTTTGGAAGTGCTAAGAGAAAAACTGAAGGATTCTTTTAAACTTGTTTGTATCAAAGTCATGGCAGTTTTATATTTCTTAAAGCTTGCCTTGATAGTTTGGAAGGCAAAGACTTACATGAACATGCAGACATGTGCACAACCTTGGCATTGTTTTTCATCCATGTTGGCTGTCATTGCAGAAGTATGTGAAGACACATTTATCATGTATCATGAAAATGTGAGCAGCAACTTCAAAAAGTATCTTTGCACTGATAAAACTGGATATTTTGGTTCTGATTTCACCCATAGTTCATCAGAAGATGAAGAGATGGACATTCCTATTTTAGAACAGTTCCAAAGGCAACATTTAGAGGTATTTTCTGTGAATCTGACTAAAAATTCAAATTTTCTGATGAAATGTAATTCATAAAAAAGTCTGATCACATCACATCACATCACCTTTATTTCACCTTGGATTAACAAAGAAAAAAATCAGAAAATAAATTAATAAAAATAACATTGTATATTATATACAGTACATTAACTATTATCTTCTTAAGTAATAATTGTATTGATGTTTGAAAAAAATCTGGCATATTTTAGCTCTGGACTCATTAAAGGACCTTAATGACCTTAGGTCCTCTGTTAGTTTGTTCCACATGTTTGCAGAAGTGTATCTGAAGGAATGAAGACCATAAGTGGTTGTGTTAACATATGGGATAACCAGTTTCCTTAATCCTCATGGGTTGCGTTTAGTATTTCTCATTTGAAAAAGGCCACATATGTACTTTGGCATCGTTTCAAACTGGATTTCCTTAAAAACTGTTTTCATCATGTCTTGGCACCTGATACTATACAGATCACTGTACAGATCACTATACAGATCACTATACAGATCACTATGCAGATCACTATGCAGATCACTATACAGATCACTATACAAATAACCATACAAATCACTATACAGATCACTATACAGACCACATAAACAAACAAACATTTGTACTCTTACAGTAAATGGTTTGAACCTGGGGGTAACATATAATAGTGTAGTTTGATCATCCGGGTGAGTGTGGTCCTGAGAAGGACTGTTGTCAGTAGTAGTGACTGATGTTTCGACAACCTGTACTCTTATTTCTGTCAGGAAACTTTTCAGGATCCCAAAGCAATAGATATTGATTCAGAAGAGTTTAAAGCTTTGCCCCCAGAGATACAACACGAACTCATCAAGGACATAAGAGAGGAAAAAACATGGATGAGCAAGAATATTCTGCCTGGGGTAAGGGAAGCCACACTTTTGAATCTTTCTGTTTAAATACTGTTGAAAATTTTGTGTTGCAAGACTATGCCTTGAGGAGGAGACATCCATTTTAACCATTTAACTTCTTAGAGTGACCAGCATCTAATTTCTCCTTACAATATCCCCCCTGAATCACACATTTAGGTCATGAGAATAAGGGAAATGATCAACAACTATAGAAGCTCTTGATTGTTCAACAAATTCTCCTTGTCAGCACCTTAAGAAATGTATAGAGAATGGTGTGGAGAATTTGCATGCTGATGTTAGGGTGTGAAATGGTAGTGGTTCACTTGTAATTTGTACAACCGTGTGGTTCTATTTTCCACATGGAGAAATGACAGCAATGTGATAATGGTGGTAATGCTGACAAAGGCAGTGATGACTGCAGTCAAAGTGGAATCGACAGCGGTGGATCTGAGGGTTTGAACAGGATGTCTGGATTTCCTTCATTAGACCTGTCAGAAAGTTCCTTTTAAAACTTTACAGGGGAATTTGATGTTGTAACACCATAACACCCTCTCGTTGATGAGTTTTTTTTCAATTCTCCTCGCCTGATTGCAAGATATTCTATTAGAATTGTAAGGAGAAGTTATCAGATAATCACTCTTGGGAGTTGAAGGGTTAATGCTTGTTTGACACCAAAATTCATGCAAAGACAGGACTGCGTTTTACCACTCAGTATATAGCATTCAAAATGTACTTGTCTTAAATTCGTTCTCAGCTTGTTAAGGCTCAGGTGTAAACGAACATTTCTGTGTTGTAGCAAGCAAGAGACTTTTCAAGTTTTCAACTGGAAGGAGTCCTAAAACGAGGGAAAATGAATCAGCGACTGGAGGACTTGCGTAAAGAAATGAACCAAAGAAACTCCGGGGAGCTGACGGGAATTGTATCTGATGAAACTGTTGGGGAGGAAAGCGCCGTTAACTCACAAAAGATTTTATCAGAAGACACGGCGCACTACATTCTGATAAAGCGCAATGAACAAGAAGTAAAGCAATCTAAAGATTTCTCAGATGAGGGCGGCTTCTTTCGGGAAGACCAGGAGGGTGAAATAGTGACTTGGACTAATCCTCGCCCGAAGCCCGTCTCCCCGACAAAAGTTCCAAGCTTTGAAATTCATGATCTTTGTTCTAGTGATTCTGAGATTTTGTCGCCATTTCTGGATGTTCCAGAAGCTGATCTTTCACCCTCAAACTCTCAAGCGCAGAGAGGTACTTTTAGTTTCTCCCCAATAAAAGACAAGGGTAGAACTGAGAACGATGAGCTAAGCATGGATGAAAATGTTACGAAGATAACTGAAGCTCCAATACAGAAAAGCCAGACATACCACACACCCTTACCAAGAAGCGAAGACGCAAAAAGCGTCGATAAAAAATCTAAAATAGACAATCTCCATGACTTAAGCGATCATGAAGCTAAAATGGTGTTCTCTGGAGAGGATTCGGACGAAGATAATGAGCTGCTTACTCAGATTAAAGACAAGAAAAAAGAGTTGGAAGATTTATTAAGGAAATGGAAAGCCTCAAAACACCAGAAAACGGCTGATGATGTAATTACCTCCTCAAAGGATGACCACAATGTAGCAGAAGTAAATGAGATAGAACTGCTTGAACGCTCTCCAGAATCTGTTGAAGTATTTAACGTCTCCGAAAGACAGCCAGAGTGCTACGTTATTGAAGAGACAGAAAACACTCCTTCGACTTTAATTATTGATGATCAAACAGAGTGCAAAGAAAAAACTGTCGATACTTTACATGTTTGTGAAAGTGAATCAGGAACAAGTTCAGTGGAAGAGATTAGAGTTGCTGTAAAATCCGACGAAGGTCTTTCAGATAATTTGAAAATATCTTCCTCTGATACCTTACAAGAAACTCGGACTTCGAATCCTAGTTTTAATATTGCTGAGAAAGAAAAGAGAACGCTTTCTACAGATAGTTTACCAGAAATTCAAATTTTACCCTCCCCTAATGGCGATACTACTTCGGATGTTATCGAGGATGAAAAAATTCCCTCTTCTCTAGATGTTCAGCAAGAAGGTCAAACCACACAATCAGAAGATACTACCGCTGACACAAATCAAGATCCTGATATCGAAGTCACTCAAATTGTAGAAAAACAAGATTCCGCTGAAAAGAGTGGAGATAGAATGGATGTTGGTGAACCTGTGCCAGGGCCATCTGGTCTTCCTGTGGAATGGCAAGGTGCTACAGTGGTAAGAGAAAAAAATCTCTGGTAAACACTCACAGACATTGAAATACTGATATGTTACCGTGAGATATTCCTGTTATACATTGATGCACCGCAACTTTCCACCGAGAATAGCTAGCAATAGTTGGCAATAGCAGCTTGCATACTTAGGTAATGGCCTTAAAGTCGACGGTAAACTGAATCAGGAAGATCAAATTTTAAATTAGCTCTAACGGAATATGATGTTGACGATAATATATAGATATAGCCAAGCTTAAAAGCGGAGCTCGCATTTTTTTTTCCCGCATGTCTCAAGGGCCAGGGCTAGAACCCGGGTCGTCCGACTCGGAACCCAGTGCACTGACCACTGGACTACTGGACAAAGCCGTAGCGTTGGCGTGCCCGCGGTACAGTTGACTACGCATGTTAAAAGTAGCACCTTGTACGGTCATACATCCAAATTTTTTCGGCTTGATGGGTTACTACTATTTTGTATAGGTATTGGGCTACGCGAGCTCCGCTAAAAGTCATATTGCGTGTGAAGCTGAAGCTTTTGGGATACTCAGACGGCCTTTTGTCCCACGACAGTGACAACTGTTTGAAAAATTTTCTCTTTCAACTGAACTAAACGTGCACCTTCTTTCTAACTCTCTTCCTCCTAATTTTGGCTTTTAGGAAGAGTTGGAAGACATACGGTTGAATATCGAAGCAGAACAGCACTCTTTGGCTTCAGAACAAGCTCGACAGAACCGCATCGCAGCCTCATTGTCTAACGAAATGTTCGCAGAATGTCAAGTAAGGATTGACTTTAATTCATGCTGATATGTAAAGCCCCGGCTAAACGATCACAATATTTGTTCGACGTCGTATTTTTTCGCTAAATATTGGATGAAATGATTGTTCTAGATCAATGTAACTGGGAAGCGCTTCCCTTGCGATGTTCAGAGAGGCGGCTAAACAGTCAAAAATGCTCTTTTATCATGATATTGAACGAAAAAAGTTTGATCGTTTAGCCTAGGTGTCCCAGGATTTAGTGAGAGTTTACGCGAACCTTGTGACGAGTGCATTCTGGATCGAAAGATCTGGGTTCGAGTCTAGGTCGGATCATTATCTTGAGCTAGAAGCTTAACTCTTGCAGCGTCTCTGTCAGGAAAATCTGAAGAAATGCTGAGCCAGGGATGGAAGGAGGGAGTTAAATTGTGAAGGGCCAACATCTCAGCCAAGAGAAGTATTTCTCTAGTAGATGTCTAAGGCGCACATTTGCTCGCCAGCATATTGTTTCTTGTACCATGCGGTAGCTTTAATTACAAAGGACTTATCACTAACTAGCCCACCGATGTTAAAAACTGTGGTTACCCCTGCGCTCTCAGTAGATACAGCATTGACTTTTTGTCCTCTTCCCTCCCCTCCCCCAGGAACTTCTTCAGTTGTTTGGTGTCCCATATCTTGTCAGCCCAATGGAGGCCGAAGCACAGTGTGCAGCATTGGATATACTTGGTTTAACAGAAGGTTCCATCACGGATGACAGCGACATTTTTCTGTTTGGTGGTAGACGAGTTTACAAGAACATCTTTAACCAGAACAAGCATGTCGAGATGTACGGCAGCGATTCAGTGCTTAGAAATCTTGGTCAGTAGTTGTTTTTTACCTTCCATGGAGCGCTTTTTTCTATGGAATGTCGAGCGTAATTCGTGATGGCATTTGTTTACTTCCCTTCCCTGCTAATTGGTACTTTGCTGAGAGTTTTTGTCTAAGCCGTTCTTTACATTCCAGCTCTGGACCGTTCAAATCTCATCTGCATTGCTTTCATTACCGGAAGTGACTATACTGAAGGCGTGCCAGGTAACTTTGACTTAATATTTTTCATATTTATTTAATTATTCATTTATCCTTTAATGATCCCACTGCGTTACAGGCACAAAAAAAAATTCGACCCTCCTCTCCCTCGTGACTTGTCCATGCGCCTATTGCTGCACAGACGCACGGTACCACGGAAGCTATTTGCTAAAGTGATAATCTTTACTCGGCTTTTGAAATTTCCTCGAGTATTACTGAGATGGAGAGAGAGTGACAACCGCCTTTGTTTTGTATTCTCCGTTTATTTGTATTTTATCTATTTGTTAATTTATTTTTTAATCAGGTGTTGGAACAGTTGGAGCGATGGAACTTCTTCACGAATTTTCAGGTGAAGGCCTTGAGGGACTGAAAAAGTTCAAGTAAGTTGACGTCTTTGGTAACTGGAGCTCCTCCTGCTTTTAATACAATTAACTCTTTAAACCCTAAGAATGACCAGCATCTAATTTCTCTCTACAATATCAGCCTGAATCACAAAATAAGGTCATGAGAATTAAGGAAATGATCACCAACGAACGAAGCTTTTGATCAGTAAGCAAATTCTCCTTGTCAGCACCTTAGGAAATGTATAAAGAACAGTATGGAGAATATGCACACTGATGTTAGGGTGTAAAGGGTTAAAAACAAAAAAAGGAACACTCTCCTCCAGACCTCCTCGTCTTCCGAAAAGAGTTTTGGGAGATGTTAAATTGAGTGACTTGTCGCCAGTCTGGAAAAAGGATTCGAACCAATTACCGTCATTTTACCCGAAGAATGCCTAAGTTAAGTAAAAAAAAGAAGGAATCTATGTTGTTGTGTCTGTTCAGTAATAGATCACAGATGGTGTCATAATGTGGTAAGAACGAAAAAGTGGACCACGAAGCGCAGCCGAGTGTGTCACTGATGTTCTCAACACATTTTTTGCCTTCTGTTGTCTATTTCTAAACAGATACACGGTAACATGGAATGTAGAGAAAGATGTTTTTAGTCTTGTCACGAGCGTGGGACAAAGAACAAATTCTGAGTCCCCATGGGGAATCGAACCTTAGACATTCGGATTCCGTGCTCCGATGCTCTACCACTGAGCCACAGAGACCCTGCGGGCTCAAAACTTACTATCTCTCTTATTCTATTTACAAACATGGCATCAATTTGTTTTACATAATAAAGGAGCAAAACATTATGAATGGTGACGTCATCTATGCGTATGTCCTCCCCCAATAGATCATAAGAAAGAACCAATCAAATTGCGAACAAAAATCAGCTTTCTACATAATTAACACTCGCTAGTTTTCCGTGGCAAGTGAAAATGTCAAGAAGAACTCACTTGTGTTATACATGAGCGGTGGTTTCTTAAGTGTGTTTGCCTGAGTATCAAGGGAGAACCGCAAGGAGATTATTTCGATTTTTGTCAACATCAGAATTCTTTTCTTTTTGCAGATCGTGGCACGAGGAAGTACAAAAGCGTACCAAGCATCCGCAAGAAACCAAAGTCAAGAGGAAAATGGTAAGAGATTAAGTTGGACTTGAGTAAGGTTGGTCTTGGGGTAAATCTGAGAGAATAACTCGCGCAAAAGGTGATGTACAGCTCAAAATGCTGTCGGCTCCTTCATGTTTTAGAAGGGGCTAAAGTAAGGCCCTTCCCCTCGTTTCCCTTCCATCGACGTCGTCTGCACATGTTCTGATGTACAAAATATTTCAGAATGTTCAAAATAGTTATTTCGTGTATTGGTAGACACCCTTATCCTATCTGTATGATATACTGTCTCTAAGGAACGCTTCACTAAAAACGTTCTTGTTTCCTTGTTACCTCTTGACGAGGATACGTCGTCTGTAAGTTGCCTTGAATCTTCCTTTCGTTCTCTCCTCTTCTCCCTACTTTTTCTTGTTTCCTTGACATTTCTTTCTTTTAACTTTTCTTCTCTTTCCTCTTCTTTCGTTCCAGTTTTTTTTCCTATTCTTGCAAACCTACTTTTTCTCAAAAATCGTTTTTCATTCACCTGTTCCTTCTTTTATTCATGGTAGAGATCTGTGGAATTACCGAATGATTTTCCAGCCGAGGAAGTGTACGAAGCTTATCTCCATCCTGTCGTTGACGAGTCAACGGAGCAATTTGAATGGGGAAAGCCAGACCTCCATTCACTAAGATTATATCCTTTGAATTTGAAAAATAATATTCTTGAGGCTTGCGTTTGTCTTGTTATGTTTTTCGGGATAGTCACCGTAAGAGATGCAGAAGTGCGCTGAACTCCGGGTCGAATTTTCTGGGTTTTGTCCCAGGATGGGATCTGCTTTTATGTTTCTGAGTGAGACGCTTTTCCCTCGCAGTGCCTTTCTCCACTTAGGAGTGTAGATTGGTACTGGTAAACTGTAAGAGAAACTTGACAAAACTCCGGGTGGAGGCCGGGGGAGGGAGTGGGTAACGTGAACCAATAACTTGCGCCCTGTATGAGAAGCTGAGTGCCACAGAAACCTTGACATTTCAAAGAAAAAAAATTCTGGATGGCAAACTTTACCCTTTGGCAGACAAATTGTGAAATTATCAAACTCTCAAACTGCCCTACAATCAAACATTTAAACGTCAATGGCCTGCATTATTAGAAAATTTTCTGATATAATTTTTGGATTCTATTTTACATCAGTGTTATTTTCCATGGAAAACGGGTTCGAGCGTTCAAGTCTCTTTTGAAAATATTCTCCTTTTTATAGAAGTGCGACAGATTTTTCAGTATTATTCTTTAACGCGCTTACGTTCGCTTCGGACAAGTTTGGTTGGTCTTCTTCCAGAACAGATGAAGTTCTCTTACCTGTGTTGAAACAACTTAACAAAGACGAGGTGGGTACCTTTCAAGCTTCAAAGTCGTATGTTAATGTCCATCAATTCTGATCTAGAGACCAAAACAAACTCCAATTTTAACTCGTGGCTGTCAGGTTCGCTGTGCTGTGCAGACATTGGTACAGTGCTAATATGGTCACGAAGAGTAAGGGGAGGTTTGCCGACAGTCGATATGAAGATTTGTAACGAATGTGCGATTACCTCTTACATTTAGCTAGGATTGTGTCACGTTTGCTACGTCACGCAACATGTTACCCCACACTGGTGTGACGTGACTGTCGGTAAATGTGCCATAGTGTGAAATGTAAGTTTGCTTGGCTCGGTTTTGCTGTTGTTGTTGTTATTTTTTGTTTTGTTTTTATCAAAGGTTGAGAAGTGAAAAAACAAAAACAATCAAACAAACAAACCGTTGCTTATCGTACTTGTTAAGGAAAATTACATCGTGACGTTTATTTTTGTCTTCTTTGTTGTGTAGACCCAGATGAAAATAAACAACTATTTTGAAGTAAAGTTTCAAGAAACAAGAACGGTCAAAAGCAAACGGGTCCAGCGAGTGTTGAACCGGAAGTTCAATCCGAGCAGCAGCAACAGTGAAGACGGAGTTGAAAATAGCAAAAAGCAAAGACAACATGGTGGTGAAACTCCTAGAAAAAAGAAAAATGACAAAACGGAGCCAAACGAGCGAAAAAGAACCCTTTCAACAAAAAACAGCGCAAGTAAACATGATAACGAAGCCGACGCGAAGCGTGCGAAAAAGAGCGTTGATGGAGATAGCGCATGCGCCCTTACGGAAACCCGCTCCTCGGGAAGAAAAAGAGGTCGCGGGCGCGGTCGAGGGAAGGCGCGGGAAAGGGCCGAGGCGAACGCTGATTTAAGGTTGTCAGTTGCTCCAAGGTCGTCCAATCAGGTAAAAAGGAAACAACTCTATCAGGAGAACAAGGAAAGATCTCGGAGAACCCGTAGTCGATCTTCGACATCAGCTGACACTGAAAAAGAAACATTTGTGGATCAAATTCTTGAAAATGACAAAAAGAGAAAAAAACAGCAAAGGTCTGCTGTTAGCAAGAAGAAAAACGACGCAAAGTGCATCGCCGAGGACGACGATTCTACGTCGGACACAACAGACAGTGAGGATAACAGCGAGAACTTTTACGCCGGACCCAAACCCGTGTCCGTATTCGTCCGGGGGAGGGGTAGAGCGAGTATTAGACCCACGGGGAGGGCGTTAAGGCGAGGAAAATGACTTCTTGCGTTCATGATTCATCAGTTTATAAATTATTGATAGTTTGATTCGATTTAACAATGGGAGATACACCAATCGGTGCCTCGTCCACTGGTTTCCAGATTAATTAGGTTTTGAGAGGTAAATGACTTCGATTAATTAATGTTACCTCTCAAGAGGAATGGAAAACGAAAATGTTTTTAAACTAGCTCGAATTATTCAGATACACCAAGTAATCTCGTACCCAGATGTTACCATGTAACTGAAACGTAAGATAGCCGCTTGGCCATGGAAGGTCTAGGTACGAGACTATACACTCAGTTAATAAGACAGTTTATCTTATCTCCCCTTTGAGCGGAATACAAACCTAGACTTAAAATCTTCCCTTTGAAAATATTTCTCTTGGATAATAGTATATTTATAAGAATAGTAAGCCACAGATAAGATAGATCTATTATTTATTTAATAATTTATTCGTTACTCAACAAAAAATAGATGACAGCCAAACAAAAACTAAATGCAAAGTAGTTATTATATTACTCCTAGTGAAGAACTCGTGGTATACAATAAT